>NW_006779050.1:2518640-2544862 GCF_000442215.2 Lipotes vexillifer | reverse complement strand
CTGAACATAGTTAATTTGATAGTCCCAGTAGAAACTGGAGTCTTAGCTGAGGTTAAAGCTTCCATAATATTTATCCTCTCACATCTCTCTACCACCTACTGCTTTTAGGGTATCCAAAACTAGTCCTTTGATTAGAGAAAATAGAATTTATCATGACTTTGGTAGTTTGAATATGGACAAATGAAAAGTTAAAAAGTATTAAAGCTAAAGTTAAAGTATTAAAGCTAAAGTATTAAAGATAATAGAGATAACTAAGAGATAATAGCAGTGGAAGTGGTTCAGGAATTCATTGCTGCA
Organism: Lipotes vexillifer; assembly: GCF_000442215.2. NCBI lineage: Eukaryota > Metazoa > Chordata > Mammalia > Artiodactyla > Lipotidae > Lipotes > Lipotes vexillifer. The sequence goes on along the minus strand of NW_006779050.1, from coordinate 2,544,565 downwards.
ACTGATGACCTGACAACAGTGGCTTAAACATGATAGTATTATGTTCTTCATTTTAAACCAAGTTTTAATTGGTAAGAGGGCTTAATGACATTAGGACATTTTTCTCCTGGTCAACACATGCCTGTTGCAGCACCAGTCATCATTTCCAAATTCCAGGGAGGAAAAAACATAAGGGGGAAAGGATACATACAGAACACTTGTAAATCTCACTGTACAATGAATGTTAACACATGGCCACCCATGAATACTAAGGAATCTAGGTAAACAAGTAATAGAGGATGTAAGAGAGAAATTTATAGGAAGTGGATGCTGGTTGAGCCAAGCTAGTGTCTTCCATAGTTGGTAAAAATCTTTGTTAAATTGTAAGCTTTACATTTTTCAAATGAATTGTTTTTAAAATAAATATTATAAATAAACTTCTAAAAGAATAGTTTTAGATGTATAGTAAAGTTATAAAGATGTATGTACAGTTCTTTTACCCCCTACACCCATTTTCTCCCTTTGTTAACATTTTGTATTATTATGGTATATGTGAGACAACTAAGCAACCAACACTGGTATATTAGAATTAACTAAACTTCACTGTTTCTTCAAATTTCACCAGCTTTTCCCTAATGACTTTTTCTATTCCAGGAGTTCAGCTAGGATACTACATGACATTTAGTAATCATATCTCCTTAGTCTCTTCTTGTCTGTGACGGTTTCACAGATTTTCATTTTTAGTGAACTTAATAGTGTTTTGGGGTTCTGCTCCAGTATTTTGTAGAATGTCTCTCAGGGTTTGTCTAAATTTTTTCTCCAGGTTAGTGAGATTGGTTTTATAGGTTTTTGGGCAGAAAACCACATAGGTGAGGAGACATTCTTACCACATCAAATTGGGGTGCATGCATCAACATGACTTATCACTAATGATTTAATCTTGGTAACCTGACTGAGGTAGTGCTTATCAGGTTTCTCTACTGAAAAGTTACTCTCACCTTTTTCTTTTTTAACATCTTTATTGGCGTATAATTGATTTACAATGGTGTGTTAGTTTCTGTTTTATAACAAGGTGAACAGCTATGCATATACATATATCCCCATATCCCCTCACTCTTGCACCTCCCTCCCACCCTCCCTATCCCACCCCTCTAGGTGGTCACAAAGCACCCAGCTGATATCCCTGTGCTTTGTGGCTGCTTCCCACTAGCTATCTGATTCACATTTGGTAGTACATATATGTCCATGCCACTCTCTCACTTCGTCGAAGCTTACCCTTCCCCCTCCCTGTGTCCTCAACTCCATTCTCTACGTATCTGTCTTTATTCCTGTCCCGCCTCTGGGTTCTTAAGAACCTTTTTTACTTTTATTTTTTTGATTTCATATATATGTGTTAGCATATGGTACTTATTTTTCTTTTTCTGACTTGCTTCACTCTGTATGATAGACTCTAGGTCCATCCACCTCACTACAAATAACTCAATTTTGTTTCTTTTTATGGCTGTGTAATATTCCATTGTATATATGTGCCACATCTTCTTTATCCATTCATCTGTCGATGGGCACTTAGGTTGCTTCCATGTCCTGGCTATTGTACTTAGAGCTGCAGTGAACATTGTGGTACATGACGCTTTTTTAAATTTTTTTTTGTGGTATGTGGGCCTCTCACTGTTGTGGCCTCTCCCGTTGCAGAGCACAGGCTCCAGATGCACAGGCTCAGTGGCCATGGCTCACAGGCCCAGCCGCTCCGCGGCATGTGGGATCTTCCTGGACCGGGGCATGAACCCATGTCCCCTGCATCGGCAGGTGGACTCTCAACCACTGCGCCACCAGGGAAGCCCCGTGACGCTTTTTGAATTATGGTTTTCCCAGGGTATATGCCCAGGAGTGAGATTACTGGGTCATATGGTAGTTCTATTTTTAGTTTTTTAAGAAACCTCCATACTGTTCTCCATAATGGATGTATCAATTTACATTCCCACCACCAGTGCAGGAGGGTTCCCTTTCTCCACACCCTCTCCAACATTTATTGTTTGTAGACTTTTTGATGATGGCCGTTCTGACTAGTGTGAGGTGATACCTCATTGTAGTTTTGATTTGCATTTCTTTAATGATTAGTGATGTTGAGCAACCTCTCATGTGTTTGTTGGCAATCTGTATATCTTCTTTGGAGAGCTGTCTATTTAGGTCTTCTGCCCATTTTTGGATTAGGTTGTTTGCTTTTTTGATATTGAGCTACATGAGCTGCTTGTAAACTTTGGAGATTAATCCTTTGTAACTTGTTACGTTTGCAGATATTTTCTCCCATTCTGAGGGTTGTCTTTTCATCTTGTTTATGGTTTCCTTTGCTGTGCAAAAGCTTTTAAATTTCATTAGGTCCCATTTGTTTATTTTTGTTTTTATTTCCATTTCTGTAGAAGGTGGGTCAAAAAGGATCTTGCTGTGATTTATGTCATACACTGTTCTGCCTATGTTTTCCTCTAAGTGTTTTATAGTGTCTGGCCTTATATTTAGGTCTTTAATCCATTTTGAGTTTATTTTTGTGTTTGGTGTTAGGGAGCATTCTAATTTCATTCATTTACATGTAGCTGTCCAGTTTTCCCAGCACCACTTATTGAAGAGGCTGCCTTTTCTCCATTGTATATTCTTGCATCCTTTATCAAAAATATGTGTGTGGGTTTATCTCTGGGCTTTCTGTCCTGTTCTGTTGAGCTATATTTCTGTGTTTGTGCCCGTACCATACTGTCTTGATTACTGTAGCTTTGTAGTATAGTCTGAAGTCTGGGAGCCTGATTCCTGCAGCTCTGTTTTTCCTTCTCAAGATTGCTTTGGCTATTCGGGGTTATTTGTGTTTCCATACAAATTGTGAATTTTCTTGCTCTAGTTCTGTGAAAAATGCCATTGGTAGTTTGATAGGGATTGAATTGAATCTGTAGATTGCTTTGGGTAGTAGAGTCATTTTCACAATGTTGATTCTTCCAATCCAAGAACATGGTGTATCTCTTCATCTGTTTGTCTCATGTTTAATTTCTTTCATCAGTGTCTTATACTTTTCTGCATACAGGTCTTTTGTCGCCTTAAGTAGGTTTATTCCAAGGTATTTTATTATTTTTTTGCAGTGGTAAATGGGAGTGTTTCTTTAGTTTCTCTTTCAGATTTTTCATTATTAGTGTATAGGAATTGAAGGGATTTCTGTCCATTAATTTTGTATCCTACTACTCTGTCAAATTCATTGATTAGCTCTAGTAATTTCTCGTAGCATCTTTAGGATTCTCTATGTATCCTATCATGTCGTCTGCAAAAACTGACAGCTTTACTTCTTTTCTGATTTGGAATCCTTTAATTTCTTTTTCTTCTCTGATTGCTGTAGCTAACAATTCCAAAACTATGTTGAATAATAGTGGTGAGAGTGAACCACCTTGTCTTATTCCTCACCTCAGAGGAAATGGTTTCAGGTTTTCACCATTGAGAATGATGTTGGCTGTGGGTGTGTCATATATGGTCTTTATTATGTTAAGGTAAGTTCCTTCTATGCCTACTGTCTGGAGAGTTTTTATCATAAATTGGTGTTGAATTTTGTCAAAAACTTTTTCTGCATCTATTGAGATTATCATATGGTTTTCCACCTTCAGTTTGTTAGTATGGTTTTTCACATTGATTGATTTGTATATTGAAGAATCCTTGCATACCTGCGATAAACCCCAGTTGATCATGGTGTATGATCCATTAAATGTGCTGGTGGATTCTGTTTGCTAGTGTTTTGTTGAGTATTTTTTCATCTTTGTTCATCAGTGTTATTGGCTTGTAGTTTTCTTTTTGTGTGACATCTTTGTCTGCTTTTGGTATCAGGGTGATGGTGGCCTCATAGAATGAGTTTGGGCGTCTTCCTCCCTCTGCTATATTTTGGAAGAGTTTGAGAAGGACAGGTGTTAACTCTTCTCTAAATGTTTGATAGAATTCGCCTGTGAATCCATCTGGTCCAGGGCTTTTGTTTGTTGGATGATTTTTAATCACAGTTTCAATTTCAGTGCTTCAGATTGGTCTGTTCATATTTTCTATTTCTTCCTGGTTCAGTCTTGGGAGGTTGTGCTTTTCTAAGGATTCCTCCGTTTCTTCCAGTTTGTCCAGTTTATTGGAATGTAGTTGCTTGTCATAATCTCTCATGATCCTTTGTATTTCTGCAGTGTCAGTTGTTACTTCGTTTTCATTTCTAATTCTGTTGATTTGTGTCTTCTCCCTTTTTTTCTTGATGAGTCTGGATAATGGTTTATCAATTTTGTTTATCTTCTCAAAGAACTAGCTTTAGTTTTATTGATCTTTGCTGTCATTTCCTTCATTTCTGTATAATTTCTTTCTGATATGATATTTATGATTTCTTTCCTTCTGCTAACTTTGGGGTATTTTGTTCTTTGTTTGTATTTTTTACAGATTTTTTCCTGTAATTCGTATCTTGTCTCATAGCATTGTGGTTGGAAAAGATACTTGATACAATTTAAATTTTCTTAAACTTACCAAGCCTTGTTCTGTGACCCACGATATGATCGATCCTGGAGTATGTTCCATGAACACTTGAGAAGAAAGTGTATTCTGTTGTTTTGGATGGAATGTCCTATAAATATCAATTAAAACCATCTTGTTTAATATGTCGTTTAAAGCTTGTGTTTCCTTGCTTATTTTCATTTTGGGTATACTGTCCATTGGTGAAAGTGGGGTTTTAAAGTCTGCTGCTATGATTGTGTTACTGTCAGTTTCCCCTTTTATGGCTGTTAGCATTTGACTTATGTATTGTGATACTCCTATGTTTGGTGCATAAACATTTACAATTGTTACATCTTCTTGGATTGATCCGTTGATCATTATGTAGTGTCCTTCTTTTTCTCTTGTAATAGTCTTATTTTAAAGTCTGTTTTGTCTGATTATGAGAATTGCTACTCCAGCTTTCTTTTGATTTCCATTCGCATGGAATATCTTTTTCCATCCCCTCACTTTCAGTCTGTATGTGTCCCTAGGTCTGAAGTGGGTCTCTTGTAGACAGCATATATACAGGTCTTGTTTTTGTTTCCATTCAGCCAGTCTGTGTCTTTTGGTTGGATCATTTAATCTATTTACATTTAAGGTAGTTATCGATATGTATGTTCCTATTACCATTTTCTTAACTGTCTTGGGCTTGTTATTGTAGGTCTTTTCCTTCTCTTGTGTTTCCTGCCTAGAGAAGTTCCTTTAGCATTTGTTGTAAAGCTGGTTTGGTGGTGGTGAATTCTCTTAGCTTTCGCTTGTCTGTAAAGGTTTTAATTTCTCCGTCGAATCTCAATGAGATCCTTGCTGGGTAGAGTAATCTTGCTTGTAGGATTTTCCCTTTCATCGCTTTAAATATGTCTTGCACCCCCTTCTGGCTTGAAGAGTTTCTGCTGAAAGATCAGCTGTTAACATTATGGCGATTCCCTTGTATATTTTTTGTTGTTTTTCCCTTCCTGGTTTTAATATTTTTTTCTTTGTATTTAATTTTTGATAGTTTGATTAAAATGTGTCTTGGCATGTTTTTCCTTGGATTTATCCTGTGTGGGACTCTCTGTGTTTCCTGGACTTAACTGACTATTTCCTTTCCTGTATTAGGGAACCCCTACCGTTTTCATATCACACTTTTGAAAGGAAATCATTATGCACAGCCCATTAACATTTTTTTATTGAAGCATAGCAGATTTACAGTATTATGTTAATTTCAGGTGTACAACAAAGTCATTCAGTTATATACTTTTTCAGACAATATTCCATTATAGGTTATTACAGGATTTTGAATATAATTCTCTGTGCTGTACATTAAATACTTGTTGCTTGTATATTTTATGTATAGTAGTTTGTATCTGTTAATCCCATACTCCTGATTTGTCCTTCCCTCGATCCTTTTCCCCTTTGTTAACCATAAATTTGTTTTCTATATCTGATACACAACCCATTTATAAGGGTTATTCTCTTAAGTCCATGGGGGCAAAAGTATCTACATAAAGTATTTAAAATTCTTCTGCATGGGAAATTGACCTGTTCTCTCCCATTTCTTTCTTTATTTTTTTTTAAATTTATTATTATTTTTAACATCTTTAATGGAGTATACTTGCTTTACATTGTTGTGTTAGTTGCTGCTGTATAAGAAAGTGAATCACCTGTACCTATGCATATATCCCCATATCCCCTCCCTCTTGTGTCTCACTCCCACCCTCCCTATCCCACACCTCTAGGTGGTCACAAAGCAACAAGCTGGTCTCCCTGTGCTATGTGGCTGCTTCCCACTAGCTATCCGTTTTACGTTTGGTAGTGTATATATGTCAGTGCCACTCTCTCACTTCGTCCCGGCATACCCTTCCCCCTCCCCATGTCCTTAATTCCCCTGTCTACGTCTGCATCTTTATTCCTGCCCCTGGGTTCTTCACACCCAATTTTCTTTTTTTGATTCCATATATATGTGTTAGTATATGGTATTTGATTTTCTGTTTCTGACTTACCTCACTGTATGACAGACTCTAGTTCTATCCACCTCACTACAAATAAGTCAATTTCGTTCCTTTTTATGGCTGAGTAATATTCCATGGTATATATGTGCCACATATTCTTTATTTATTCATCAGTCGATGGACACTTAGGTTGCTTCCATGTCCTGGCCATTGCATATAGTGCTGCAGTGAATATTGTGTTACATGTCTCTTTTTGAATTATGTTTTCCTCAGAGTATATACCCAGTAGTGAGGTTTCTCAGTCATAAGGTATTTCTATTTTTAGTTTTTTGGGAACATCCATACTGTTCTCCATAGTGGCTGTATCAATTTACATTCCCACCAGCAGTGCAAGAGGGTTTCCTTTTCTCCACACCCTCTCCAGCGTTTATTGTTTTAGATTTTTTGATGATGGCCTTTCTGACCAGTGTGAGGTGATACCTCATTGTAGTTTTGATTTGCATTTCTTTAAGGATTAGTGATGTTGAGCATTCTTTCATGTATTTTTGGCAATCTGTATGTCTTCTTTGGAGAAATGTCTATTTAGTTCTTCTGCCCATTTTTGGATTGGGTTCTTTGTTTTTTTGATATTGACCTGCATGAGCTGCTTGTAAACTTTGGAGATTAAACGTTAGTCAGTTGCTTCATTTGCAGATATTTTCTCCCATTCTGAGGGTTGTCTTTTCATCTTTTTTATGGTTTCCTTTGCTGTGCAAAAGCTTTTAAGTTTCATTAGGTCCCATTTGTTTCTTCGTGCTTTTATTTTCTTTAGGAGGTTGGTCAAAAAGGATCTTTCTGTGATTTATGTCATAGAGTGTTCTGCCTATATTTTGCTCTAAGAGTTTTATAGTGTCTGGCCTTACATTTAGGTCTTTAATCCATTTTGAGTTTATTTTTGTGTATGGTGTTAGGGAGTGTTCTAATTTCATTCTTTTACATGTAGCTGCCCAGTTTTCCCAGCACGGCTTACTGAAGAGGCTGCCGTTTCTCAATTGTGTACTCTTTTTTTCTTTTTTTTTGCAGTATGCAGGCCTCTCACTGTTGTGGCCTCTCCCGTCGCGGAGCACAGGCTCTGGACACGTAGGCTTAGCGGCCATGGCTCACGGGCCCAGCCGCTCTGCGGCATGTGAGATTTTCCCAGACCAGGGCACGAACCTGTGTCCCCTGCATCGGCAGGCGGACTCTCAACCACTACGCCACCAGGGAAACCCTCCATTTTATACTCTTGCCTCTTTTATAATGTGACCATATGTGCGTGGGTTTATCTCTGGGCTTTCTATCCTGTTCCATTGATCTATATTTCTGTTTTTGTGCCAGTGCCATACGCTCTTGATTACTGTAGCTTTGTAGTATAGTCTGAATTCAGGAAGGCTGACTCCTGCTGCTCCGTTTTTCTTTCTCAAGATAGCTCCGGCTATTCGGAATGTTTTGTGTTTCCATACAATTTGGAAATTTTTGCTGTAGTTCTGTGAAAAATGCCATTGGTAGTTTGATAGTGATTGCATTTAATCTGTAGATTTCTTTGGGTAGAGTAGTCATTTTCACAATGTTGATTCTTGCAATCCAAGAAAATGGTATACTTCTCCATCTATTTGTCTGTTTCTAAATTTCTTTCATCAGTGTCTTATAGTTTTCTGCATACAGGTCTTTTGTCTCCTTAGGTAAGTTTATTCCTAGGTATTTTATTCTTTTTTTTTACCATGGTAGATGGGAGTGTTTCCTTAATTTCTCTTTCACACTTTTTATCATTATTGTTTAGGAATGCAAGAGATTTCTGCGCATTGATTTTTGTATCCTGCTGTGCTCCCAAATTCCTTGATTAGCTCTTTTAGTTTTCTGGTAGCATCTTTATTATTCTCTGTGTACTGTATCATATCTGCTGCAAACAGCGACAGTTTTAATTCTTCTTTTCCGATTTGGGTTCCTTTTATTTCTCAGATTGCTGTGGCTAAAACTTGCAAAACTATGTTGAAAATCAGTGGTGAGGGTGGACAGCCTTGTCTTGTTCCTGATCTTAGTGGAAATGGTTTCAGTTTTTCACCATTGAGAATGATGTTCGCTGTGGGTTTGTCATATATGGCCTTTTGTATGTTGAGGTAAGTTCCCTCTGCCTACTTTCTGGAGAGTTTTTATCATAAATCAGTGTTTAATTTTGTCAAAAGCTTTTTCTGCATCTGTTGAGATTATTATATGATTTTTCTCCTTCAGTTTGTTAATATGGTTTATCACAGTGTTTGCTTTGTGTATATTGACGAATCCTTGCATTCCTGGGATAAACCCCACTTGATCATGGTGTATGATCCGTTTAATGTGCTTTTGTGTTCTGTTTGCTAGTATTTTGTTGAGGATTTTTGCATCTATGTTCATCAGTAATATTAGCATTTAGTATTGTTTTATTGTGACATCTTTGTGTGGTTTTGGTATCAGGGTGATAGTTGCCTTGTAGAATGAATTTGGGAGTGTTCCTCACTCTGCTATATTTTGTAAGAGTTTGAGAAGGATAGGTGTTAGCTTTTCTTTAAATGTTTGGTAGAATTTACCTGTGAAGCCATCTGGTCCTGGGCTTTTGTTTGTTGGAAGATTTTTAATCACAGTTTCAATTTCAGTGCTTGTGATTGGTCTATTTATATTTTCTATTTATTCCTGGTTCAGTCTTAGAAGGTTGTGCTTTTCTAAGAATATGTCCATTTCTTCCAGCTTGTCCATTTTATTGCCATATACTTGCTTGCCAATAAGTATAATATGGTAATCTCTCATGATCCTTTGTGTTTCTACAGTGTTAGTTGTTACTTCTTTTTCATTTCTAGATCTGTTGATTTGAGTCTTCTCCCTTTTTTTTGATTAGTTTTGCTGATGGTTTATCAATTGTGTTTATCTTCTCAAAGAACTAGCTTTTAGTTGTATTGATCTTTGCTATCGTTTCCTTCATTTCTTTTCCATTTATTTTTGATCTCATCTTTATGATTTCTCTCCTTCTGCTAACTTTGGCGTTTTTTAAAATTCTTCTTTCTCTAATTGCTTTTGGTGTAAGGTTAGGTTGTTCATTTGAGATTTTTCTCTTTTACTGAGGTAGGATTGTGGTGCTATAACCTTCGCTCCTAGAACTGCTTTTGCTGCATCCCATAGGTTTTGGGTTGTCGTGTTTTCACTGTCATTTGTTTCTAGGTATTTTTTGATTTCCTCTTAGATTTCTTCAGAGATTTCTTGGTTATTTAGTGGTGTATTGTTTAGCCTCCATGTTTGTATTTTTTATAGTTTTTTTTCCTGTAACTGATAATCTAGTCTCATAGTGTTGTGGTCAGAGGAGGTACTTGATATGATTTAAATTTTCTTCAATTTACCAAGGCTTGACTTGTGACCCAAGATGTGATCTGTCCTGGAGAATGTTCCATGAGCACTTGAGAAGAAAGTGTATTCTGTTGTTTTTGGATGGAATGTCCTATAAATGTCAATTAAGTCCATCTTGTTTAATGAGTCATTTAAAGCTTGTGTTTCCGTATTTATTTACATTTTGGTTGATATGTCCATTGCTGAAAGTGGGGTGTTAAAATCCCCTACTTTGATTGTGTTACAGTCATTTTCCCCTTTTATGGCTTTTAGCCTTTGCCTTGTGCACTGAGGTACTCCTATGTTGGGTACATAAATATTTACAATTGTTATGTCTTCTTCTTGGATTGATCCTATGATCATTATGTAGTGTCCTTCCTTATCACTTGTAACAGTCTTTATTTTAAAGTCTATTTTATTTGATATGAATATTGCTACTCCAGCTTTCTTTTGATTTCCATTTGCATGGAATAACTTTTTCCATTCCCTCACTTTCAGTCTGTATGTGTCCCCAGGTCTGAAGTGGGTCTCTTCTAGACAGCATATATATGGGTCTTGCTTTTGTTTCCATTCAGCCAGTCTGTGTCTCGGTTGGAGCATTTAATCCATTTACACTTATGGTGATTATTGATATGTATGTTCTTATTACCATTTTCTTAACTGTTTTAGGTTTGTTATTGTAGCTCTTTTCCTTCCCTTGTGTTTCCTACGTAGAGAAGTTCCTTTAACATTTGTTGTAAAGCTGGTTTGGTGGTGGTGAATTCTCTTAGCTTTTGCTTGTCTGTAAAGGTTTTAATTTCTCCATCAAATCTGAATGAGATACCTGCTGGGTAGATTAATCTTGGTTGTAGGATTTTCCCTTTTATCACTTTAAGTATGTGTTGCACTCCCAACTGGCAGAGTTTCTGCTGAAAAATCAGCTGTTAACCTTATGGGGATTCCCTTTTTTGTTATTTGTTGCTTTTCCTTTGCTGCTTTTAATATTTTTTCTTTGTATTTAATTTTTGATAGTTTAGTTAATATGTGTCTTGGCATGTTTCTCCTTCGATTTATCCTGGATGGGACTCTCTGTGCTTCCTGGACTTGACTGACTCTTTCCTTTTCCATATCAGGCAAGTTTTCAACTGTAATCTCTTTTAATATTTTTCAGTCCCTTTGTTTTTGTCTTCTTCTTCTGGGACCCCTGTAATTCGAATGTTGGTGTGTTTATTGTTGTCTCAGAGGTCTCTGAGAATGTCCTGAGTTCTTTTCATTCCTTTTTGTTTATTCTGCTCTTCGGTAGTTATTTCCACTATTTTATCTTTCAGGTCACTTATCCGTTCTTCTCCCTCAGTTATTCTGCTGTTGTTTCCTTGCAGAGAATTTTTAATTTCATTTATTTTGTTATTCATCCTTGTTTGTTTGCTCTTCTGTTCTTCTAGGTCCTCGTTAAATGTTTCTTGTAGTTTCTCCATTCTGTTTCCAGGATTTTGGATTGTCCTTACTATCCTTACTCTGAACTCTCTCTCAAGTTGTCTGCCTACTTCCTCTTCATTTGTTTGGTCTGGTTGGGTTTTGCCTTGCTCCTTCATCTGCTGTGTGTTTCTCTGTCTTCTCATTTGCTTAACTTACTGTGTTTGGGGTCTCTTTTTCACAGGCTGCAGATTTGTAATTCCTGGTGTTTTGGTGTCTGCCCCCAGTGGCTAAGGTTGGTTTAGTGTATTGTGTAAGCTTCCTGGTGGAGGGGACTAGTGCCTGTGCTCTGATGGGTGAAGCTGGGTCTTGTCTTTCTGATGAGCAGGACCACGTTCAGTGGTGTGTTCTGTGGTGTCTGTGAACTTATTATGATTTTAGGCAGCCTCTCTGCTAATGTGTGGGGTTGTGTTCCTGTCTTGCTAGTTGTTTGGCCTGTGGTGTCCAGCACTGGAGCTTGCTGGTCTTTGAGTGGAGCTGGGCCTTAGCGTTGAGCTGGAGATCTCTGGGAGAGCTCTTGCCAACTGATATTATGTGGGGCTGGGAGGTCTCTGATTGTCCCGTGTCCTGAACTCGGTTGTCTCAGGCTCCCTCATGATTTTAGATGCTAGAATTAAGTGTAGCTATTAAATAAATATGGAGTGGGCAAGTGGGTGGATGGTTGTGATACTACCTCTTCCTAACCATTTAAAAGAAACAGATACTCTCTGTTATACTGGTCACAGAAAAAGAAATACACATTCTCAAACATCACAAATAGAATTAGAAAAAGAGTGATAAACTAATAGTTAATAAAAATTAGGTTAATTTAATAAAGTAGACTCTTAGTATGATAAAGTCAGTTGCAAAATAAAACGTTACAGTTGTAATTTTGAAAGGAAAGTTACAAAATAGAAATATGCAATATTTACATTAATATTGTCAATATACCGTTAACACTAAAATATTAATATGGGGGCAGAGTCAAGATGGCAGTGTGGGAAGATGTGAAGTTAGCGTCTCCCCACAACTAGGGCACCTGACGGCCGCTGGTTGGGGATTCTGCCTCCCAAGGAGACGGGGGTAACCCCAAAGTGAACCAGTAGGACGTAGGGGGACTGAGGGTGGAGGAGAAGTGGAGGCCAGACAGGATCACCGCTCCTGAGCCTGTGGAGGTCAGGAGAGGCAGCTGGGAGGGACTCTCTGGGAAGAGCGAGAGAGGAGCAGAGGGCTCTTGCCTGGCCCACTCAGGCCGGGGAGCCTGCTGAGCTCCCAAGCCGGTACCCGCCCCTCCAAAGCCCCATCCAGATTGTGTTGGTCCCGGGGTCATACGAGGGATGCTCGGGAGATCAGCAGAGGCAGGCAGGAAGAGCTATCCAGGAGGAGTGGAGGGTGACTGCCCCGCCCACTTGGGCACGGGCAGCCTGCTGAGCTCCCAGGACTATCCCCTGCCCTCCAAACCCCTACCCCCTGCATGGGTCTTTGGGGGCATAGGAGGGAGGCTGGGGAGATCAGAAGAGGCAGGAGGGAGGGGCCCTCCCAGCCTGGAGGAGCAGGAGAGGAGAGGAGAGCGTTTGCCCCGCCCACTCGAGCCCAGGAAAGCCTGCTGGGCTCCCAGGTGAGGTCCCCTGCCCTCTGAGACCAGGGGTGGGGGCACACCTGGGCCCCTTCTGTTGCTTGAGCCTAAGCTCCACCCCCCACAGCCCCCAGGGCCTTTTCCAGCCCTGTGGGTCCTGAGCATTGGCCCTGCCCACCATCCAAACCTTGCCCTTGCATAGGCCCTGCCCTGCACAGCCAAGGCCTTCCCTCCTCCTCATTTTTACTGTTGTGGTACTGATGTACCTTCCTGTTGTTGACTCATCTGCATGTGAAGTTTTATATTCTTCCTAAAATATCTGTTACTTTCTGTTAGTCTAATTTAGTTTTTACTTTGTTATTTTATATTTATTTATTTTTTGCCACCCCAGGTGGCTTTCAGAATCTTGGTTCATGAATCTTGGGGTCAGGCTGAAGCTCCTGTGGTGGGAGCTCCAAGTCTGGACCACTGAACTAACAGAGAACTTAGACCCCAGGGAATATTCATTGGCGTGTGGTCTCATGGAATTCCTCATCTCAGCACAGAGACCCAGCTCTACCCAATAGCCTATAAACCCGTGTTGGAAGCCTCAGACCAAACGGCCAATAAGACAAGAACACAATCCCACTCATTAAAAAAAAAACAAACAATAGACAGAAAAAAAATGTCACAGATGAAGGAGCAAGGTATAAGCCTATAAGACCAAGTAAATGAAGAGGAAATATGCAATCTGCCTGAAAAAGAATTCAAAGTAATGATAGTAAAGATGATCCAGAATCTCAGAAATAGAATGGAGGCACAGATTGAAAAAATACAAGAAATGTTTAACAAAGATCTGGAAGTAAAGAACAAACAAGCAGAGATGAATAACATAAAACTGAATTGAAAAATACACTAGAAGGAATCAATAAAAGGATAACTGGGCAGGAGAACGAATAAGTCAGCTGGAAGACAAAATGGTGGAAACTGCTGAGGAGCAGAATAAAGAAAAAAGAATGAAAAGAAGACAATCTCAGAGACTGCTGGGACAACACTAAATGCACCAACATTTGAACTATAGGGGTCCCAGAAGAAGAAGAGAGTAACAAAGGGTCTGAGAAAATATTTGAAGAGATTATAGTGGTAAACTTCCCTAACATGGAAAAGGAAATAGTCACTGAAGTCCAGGAAGCACAGAGAGTCCCATACAGGATAAACCCTAGGAAAAACACACCAAGACACCTATTAATCAAACTAACAAAAATTAAATTCAAAGAAAAAATATTAAAAGCAGCAAGGGAAAAACAAAAAATAACATGCAAAGGAATCCCCATAATGTTGTCAGCTGACTTTTCAGCAGAAACTCTACAGGCCAAAAGGGACTGGCAGGATATACTTAAAGTGATGAAAGAGAAAAACCTACAACCAAGATTATTCTACCCAGCAAGGCTCTCATTCAGATTTCATGGAGAAAAAGCTTTACAGACAAGCAAAAGCTAAGAGAATTCAGCACCACCAAACCAGATTTACAACAAATGCTAAAGGAACTTCTCTCAGCAGGAAACACAAGAGAAGAAAAAGAATCACAAAAACAGACCCAAAACAATTAAGAAAATGATAATAGGAACATATATATTGATAATAACCTTGAACGTAAATGGATGAAATGCCCCAACCAAAAGACACAGACTGGCTGAAAGGATACAAAAACAAGACCCATGTATACGCTGTCTACAAGAGACCCATTTCAGACCTAGGGACACATACAGACTGAAAGTGAAGGAATGGAAGAAGATATTCCATGCAAATGGAAATCAAAAGGAAGCTGGAGTAGCAATACTCATATCAGATAAAATAGACTTTAAAATAAAGACTGGTACAAGAGTTAAGGAGGGACACTACATAATGATCAAAGGATCAAAGCAAGAAGATATAACAATTACAAATGTTTATGCTCCCAACATAGGAGCACCTCAGTACATAAGGCAAATGCTAACAACCATGAAAGGAGAAATCAACAGTAACACAATAATAGTAGGGGACTTTAACACCCCACTTACACCAATGTACAGATCATCCAAACAGAAAATAAATAAGGAAACATAAGCTTTAAATGACTCAATAGACCAGATAAATCTGATTGATATTTATAGAACATTCCACCCCAAAGTGGCAGAATACATTTTCTTTTCAAGTGCACATGGAACATCTCCAGGACAGATCACATCTTGGGTCACAAATCAAGCCTCAGAAAATTTAAGAAAACTGAAATCGTATCAAGCATCTTTCCTACCGCAACACTATGAGATTGGAAATCAATTACAGGAAAAAAACTGTAAAAAACGCAAATACATGGAGGCTAAACAGTGCACTACTAAATAATCAAGAGATCACTGAAGAAATCAAAGAAGAAATAAATACATAGAAACAAATGACAATGAAAACACAATGACCCAAGTCCTATGGGAAGCAGCAGAAGCAGTTCTAAGAGGGAAATTTATAGCAATACAATCTCACCTCAAGAAAAAAGAAAAATCTCAAACAAACAATCTAACTCTACACTTAAAAAACTAGAGAAAGAAGAACAAAGAAAACCCAAAGTCAGTAGAAAGAACTCATAAAGATTAGATCAGAAATAAATGAATTAGAAATGAAGAAATCAGTAGAAAAGATCAATAAAACTAAAAGCTGGTTCTTTGAGAAAATAAACAAAATTGATAAAGCCTTAGCCAGACTCATCAAGAAAAAAAGGGAGAGGATGCAAATCAATAAAATTAGAAATGAGAAAGGAGAAATCACAACTGACACTGCAGAAATACAAAGGATTATAAGAGACTACTACAAACAACTAAATGCCGATAAAATGTACGACCACAAAGAAATGGACAAATTCTTGGAAAGGTACAATTTTCCAAGACTGAACCAGGAAGAATTAGAAAATATAAATAGATCTATCACAGGTATTGAAATTGAAAACGTAATTAAAAATCTTCCAACAAGGAAAAGCCCAGGACCAGATGGCTTCACAGGCGAATTCTATCAAACACTTAGAGAAGAGCTAACACCTATCCTTCTCAAACTCTTCAAAAAAATTGCAGAGGAAGAAACACTCCCAAATGCATTCTGTGAAGCCACCACCACCCTGATACCAAAACCAGACAAAGATGTCACAAAGAAAGAAAACTGCAGGCCAATATCACTGATGAACATAGATGCAAAAGAATCTCAACAAAATACTAGCAAACAGAATCCAACAGCACATTAAATGGATCATACACCATGATCAAGTGGGGTTTATCCCAGGGATTCAAGAATTCCTCAATATACGCAAATCAATGTGATAAACCATATTAACAAATGGAAAAATAAAAACCATATGATCATCTCAATAGATGCAGAAAAAGCTTTTGACAAAATTCAACACCAATTTATGATAAAAACTCTCCAGAAAATGGGCAAAGAGGGAGCCTACCTCAACATAATAAAGAGCATATATGACAAACCCACAGGAAGCATCATACTCAATGGTCAAAAACTGAAAGCATGGATGTCCACTTTCGCCACTCTTATTTGACATAGTTTTGGAAGTCCTAGCCACAGCAACCAGAGTAGGAAAAGAAATAAAAGGAATACAAATTGGAAAAGAAGAAGTAAAACTGTTACTGTTTGCCGATGACATGATACTATATGTAGAAAATCCTAAGGATTCCACCAGAAAACTACTAGAACTAATCAATGAATTTGGTAAGGTTGCAGGATACAAAATTAATGCACAGAAATCTCTAGCATTCCTATACACCAACAATGAAAAAGCAGAAAGAGAAATTAAGGAAACATTCTCATTTACCACTGTAACAAAAAAGAATGAAATACCTAGGAATAAACCTGCCTAAGGAGACAAAAGACTTGGGCTCAAAAACTATAAAACACTGATGAAAGAAATCAAAGATGACATAAAAAATGGAGAAATATACCATGTTCTTGGATTGGGAGAATCAATATTGTAAAACTGACTATACTACCCAAAGCAATCTACAGATTCAGTGCAATCCCTATCAAACTACCAATCTTCACAGAATTAGAACAAAAAATTTTACAGTTTGCATGGAAACACAAAAGACCCCGAATAGCCAAAGCAATCTTGAGAAAGAAAAACAAAGCTGGAGGATTCAGGCTCCCCGACTTCAAAGTATACCACAAAGCTACAGTAATCAAGGCCGTATGGAAATGGCACTGAAACAGAAATATAGATCAATGGTACAAGATAGAATGCCCAGAGATAAGCCCACACACATATGAGCACCTAATTTATGACAAAGGAGGCAAGAACATACAATGGAGAAAAGACAGCCTCTTCAATAAGTGGTGCTGGGAAAACTCGACAGCTACATGTAAAAGAATGAAATTAGAACACTCCCTAACAGCATATGCAAAAATAAACTCCCAATGGATTAAAGACTTAAATGTAAGACCAGACACTTTAAAACTCTTAGAGGAAAACATAGGCAAAACACTCTATGACATAAACCACAGCAAGATCTTTTTTGATCCACCTCCTAGAGTAACGGAAATAAAAACAAAAATAAGCAAATGGGACTTAGTGAAACTTAAAAGCTTTTGCCCAGCAAAGGAGACCATAAACAAGACAAAAAGACAACCCTCAGAATGGGAGAAAACATTTGCAACTGAAACAACAGACCAAGGATTAATATCTAAAATATACAAACAGCTCATGGAGCTCAATAACAATCCAGTTAAAAAATGGAAAGAAGACCTAAATAGACATTTCACCAAGGAAGACATACAGGTGGCCAAGAGGCACATGAAAAGATGCTCAGCATCACTAATCATTAGAGAAATGCAAATCAAAACTACAATGATGTATCATCTCACGCCAGTCAGAATGGCCATTATCAAAATGTCTAGAAATGATAAATGCTGGAAAGGGTGTGGTGAAAAGGGAAGCCTCCTGCACTGTTGGTGGGAATGTAAATTGATATAACCACTATGGAGAACAGTATGTAGGTTCCTTAAAAAACTAAAATCAGAACTAGCATATGACCCAGCAATCCCACTACTGGGCATATACCCTGAGAAAACCATAATTCAAAAAGTGACATGTACCACAGTGTTCACTGCAGCACTATTTACAATAGCCAGGACATGGAACCAAGCTAAATGTTCATCGACAGATGAATGGATAAAGAAGATGTGGCACTTATATACAATGGAATATTACTCAGCCATAAAAAGAAACAAAATTGAGTTATTTGTAGTGAAATAGATGGACCTAGAGTCTGTCATACAGAGTGAAGTAAGTCAGAAAGAGAAAAACAAATACCATATGCTAATGCATATATATGGAATCTAAAAAAAAAAAATGGTACTGATGAACCTAGTTGCAGTGCAGGAATAAAGCAGTAGACAAAGAAAATAGATTTGAGGGCATGGGGTGGGAAAGTGAAGCTGGGGTGAAGCTGTATAGCACAGAGAGATTGGCTCGGTGCTTTTCGATGGCCTAGAGGGGTGGGATCGGGAGGATGGGAGGGAGGCTCAAGAGGGAGGGCACATGGGGACATGTTTATGTGTGTGGTTGATTCTCTTGTGCAACAGAAACTAACACAGTATTGTGAAGCAATTATGCTCCAATAAAGATCTATTTTAAAAAATGTTAATATGACAAAAGAACTTGCCAGAAAGCTCTATAGGATCAATAAATTTAATTTTTTTTTGGCATATGTCAGTATATCTAATATCATTTTGCTTACTAAGAACATGTGTAAATGTGTTTGTATCATTTTTATATTGTTGCTATGACAAATTACCACAAATTTAGTGGCTTAAACAGCACAAATATATTGTCTTATAGTTCCATAGATCTTAAGACCAACATGGATCTCACTGGGTTAAGATCAAGGTGTCGGCAGGGAGATTCCTTTGTGGAGGCTTTAGGAGAGGATCTGTTTCCTTGCCTTTTCCATCTTCTAAAGGCTGCCTAATCTCTTTGGCTCATTCCCTCTTCTCCATCTTCAAAGCCAGTTCCATTAGGCTGAGTCCTCATGCTGTCATTGCCAGGGTTTTTTCTCTTCTGCCTTCCTCTTTCTGAAAGGCCCACCCATATAATGTATGTTAACATCTTCCTCTCAAATCCAGCTGTTTTGTCACCTTAATTCCACTTGGAATCCCCTTTATCATGTAACCTAATGTATTCACAGTTTCTAAGGATTAGGACAATCTTTGTGGTGCCTTTATTTTTACTACCACATTGTGCCCCCGTCCCTCAAAGATTCACATATAAATACATTTACCCCATTCTAAATTTCCCAGAAGTCTCAACTAATTAGATCATCAAATCAGGTCCAAAATTGCATCTGTGTCTCATTAGTTCAAAAATTCAAAATCTCATCTCAATTGGTATGAGAGATTCTCTGGATATAATTCATCCTGGGTCACACCTCTCTCCATCTTTAAACTTGTGAAACTCAAGAAATAAGTTTTTCTCCAAAAATACAATGTTGGGACATGCATAGGATATTAGTTATAGACATTCTGATTCAGAAGGGGAAAAACTGGGAGGAGAAAATAAATTCCCTGTCCCAAGTAACTTCAAGATCCAGCCAGGTGAACATTTCTAGGACTGGTGTGGTTGCAAGCTCAGATGACCCTGAGTCCTCATTTCCTTATTCATGAAATGTAGTGCATGTTTGCAGCTGATTTTTTTTTTTTTTTTTTTTTTTTTTTGCGCGGTACACGGGCCTCTCACTGCTGTGGGCTCTCCCATTGAGGAGCACAGGCTCCGGACACGCAGGCTCAGCGGCCATGGCTCACGGGCCCAGCCGCTCCGCGGCATGTGGGATCTTCCTGGACCGGGGCACGAACCTGTGTCCCCTGCATCGGCAGGCGGACTCTCAACCACTGCGCCACCAGGGAAGCCCTGCAGCTGATTTTTATCATACTACATACAACTTGGAGAATTTTGGTAGTCTGACAGCCTTCTTTCATTCTGCACTCTTCAGTGCATTTCAGTTCAAGCTGGCAGTTTCTGTTGATACTGTATGAAACTTGTGGATCTACAAGGTATGTCATGGAGATTCACTCCATTAGACAAGAGACAGTCTTTCAAGATTATCTTTAATGTCTTTTCTGTAAAATCTCATATCCGTAGTTGTCTCCTGCTGAGATATTTCAGGGAATTATCTGAATCACATAGTTAATTTTTTCAGAGACTGTGTGTGACTGAATACACTGTCCTTTTGATCTTCTGGATCTTTCTGAGGTGTTAGCAAAAGATTGCCCAGCCAACTCTTAGTTCATATTCTGGAGGACACTTTGCTGACAGTGGGAATCTCTTAATTTTAGAGTCCTTTTGATCTGAACAGGCAAAGGATTTTCTAAATCATCAAGTCTGAGTTCCTTTTTCCTTTTCATAATTTACTGTAAGCAGCAGGAAGAAACTTGGCCACATCTACAACTTTTTGCTTGGTACGTTTCTTATCTGGAAGTACAGTTTCATCATTTAAAGTTCTGCTTGCCACATAACTGTAGAATTTTGTGAAGCTTTCTACCCTAAGTAACAAGGATCCTCTTTTCTCCAGTTTCCAATAATATTTTCCTCATTTACTTCTGATCCCTCCCTAGCACTACCTCTCACATCCATATTTTTACTAACAGTGTTTGTGATGAATTAAGTATTCTTTGAGGTAATAGATGTTTTGTTTACCATGCTTCTTCCTTTTACCTGATCCCTCACTGGCAGAGTTTTTAATATCCATGTATCTACTAAGAGTCTGTTCAAGGGACTCTAAGCTTTTTCTGTTATGCTCCTTAATATTCTTCCAGCCGACTCCAAAGCCACGCCCACCTCTTTAGTTATTTGAAATAGAAGTACCCCACTTCCAGGTACCAAAATCTGTATTAGTTCTGCGTTGTTGCTGTGACAAATTATCACTGATTTACCTTAGAACAGCAAAAACTCATTATTTCACAGTCTAGAGATCAGAAGTCCAAAACAGATCTCTCTGGGCTAAGATCAAGGTGTTGGTAAGGTGATTCCTATCTAGAGGCTCTAGGAGAAAAACTGTTTCCTTGTATTTTCCAGTTTTTAGAGGCTGTCCATTTTCCTTGGCTTATTCTCTCCTTCCTCCATCTTCAAAGCCAGTAATGCCAGGCTGAGTCCTTCTCATACGGCCATCTGTCTGGTTTCTCTCTTATGCTTCTCTCTTCCATTTATAAAGATACTTGACATTATATTGAGCCCACTCAAATAATCCAGGATAATATCCCTAGCAGGTCATCTGATTAGCAACCTTAATTTCATCTGCAATCATAATTCCTCTTTTCCACATGGCCTAACATAAATCACAGGTTCTGGGAATTAGAACATGGAAGTCTTTGGGAATCATTATTCTGCATACCATAGTATTAAAATCTCATAACCATTGGTACACTAAACATATTCTGTATACCAAAACAGTACTCAGAGTTACTTAAACCTGAGAATTTGACTTAAAACTCTGTCTGGAGTTGGGAGATAATAAGGTAAATAATCCCCTTCCTAACCTAACCAATAAAAATAAAAATAGGAATCATTGATAATATTATGAATGAAAGAGGGAAAATTACTCTTAGAGATTAAAAGAATTATAATGCAATACTTTTTAGAGTAATATAAATTAAAAATTTTAAATGAAACAAATAATTTCCTTGGATAATACAGAAGCCATGACCTGGATTACTGCCTTGAGACCTGAAGTAGGTCAGGAGACAAGTAAGAAATAAAACATGGAGATAACTAAATTATGTAATTGTACCAAGAACAAGAATTTCCTTTTACTGTAAGAAGGTACACCAAACTCCTTAGTTTAAGCCTGGAATTGTATAAAATGCATCAAGCTTGTGCTTCTTGGATCTTTAATTTGCAAATTCCTTACCCAGCATTGGCTAATGAGGTGCTCAAATGTGCCAAAATATAAACCATATGTTGCTAAAAGAGTCTGTAGACTTGGGTGTCAAAAGGCAAAGTGGAGGGTGCTTTTGAGAACTGGGGATGAAAAAAGAGTTTGTGTGAAAGGCTGCAGATTACATGGTAGATTTTGAATCATTTCCCCCAACTTCATCCTGTAATGCTATCAGCCTGGTTTATGCCACCAGGAGTTTGTTCTCTATAAGAGAAATTAAATAACCACATAGAAAAATCACTAGATGTTTTAAAATCCAAGACTCCCATAAGAAAATAGCCAGCTTGCTACCTGATTACCTTATAGTGAACCCCAAGAGTTGACAGGCCCTAGCCTGTCATACCAAGCTTCCAACCAGCTTGTTAATGTCTCATCCTTAAATATGAAGGGATAGGGCTTCCCTGGTGGGGCAGTGGTTGAGAGTCCCCCTGCCCCCCCCCCCCTGCCGATGCAGGGGACACGGGTTCGTGCCCCGGTCCGGGAAGATCCCACATACCGCGGAGCGGTTAGGCCTGTGAGCCATGGCCACTGAGCCTGTGCGTCTGGAGCCTGTTCTCCGCAACGGGAGAGGCCGCAACAGTGAGAGGCCCCCATACCGCCAAAAAAAAAAAAAAAAAAAAAAAAAAAAAATGAAGGAATAGTCATATTTGAGTAAAGAGTTCAATAAGAAAGTGACAAAACAAAAAGAAATAACAAAGTTAATGGTGAGAACCTGCACATTCAAATTAACCGTCCTGTACAAGTAATATTATCAAAGAGGTGAGTCAAGATAATTGATCTGCAAAATAATTTAAAAGGGAACAGTCATACAGAAAGAATGAGCTCTTAGAGGTTAAAAATATTATTGCCAAATGAGAAATTTAGTATAAGTTTTGGAATATAAGTTTAAAAGGTGTCCCAGAAAATAGTATAAAAGATAAGAATATTTTTTTATAAATAGGAGAGAAAATATCAGAAACTTGGAGGATAAATCCAGTAGATTCATTTTATAACAGGAGTTCAAGAAAAAAAGAAAAGAGAGATAACACATGGAAATTTCTCAGAATAGAGAGATACAGGTATTTATTATTAAAGGAACCCCAAAAATAAAAGCAATGCATGAAAATAGATTCATACCGTGGGTGAAAGATTAAAGAAAAAAAAGTCTGATAGTATACAAATTAACTGTTTTCAGAAAGGTAACTGCTTTTTAACAAGTTTTCAGCTCCTTAAAAACTCTAAGGAAACATTATTTTCAACCAAGAATTAAATAAACAGCTATATTAACAATAAAATGATATGGTAGAATAAATGTATTTTCAGAAAATAAGTATATTTTCAAAGAGTCACAAAATTCATCTCCCATTCACTCTAAGGAAGTTATTTGATGATGTGTTCAGCAGAACAAAGAAGAAAGAAACAAAAGATTTGGAATTCAAGAAAGAAGGATTCCAATACAGGAACTCAGAGAAAGAAGCTCTCAGGATGACAGATGTGCTATTGTTCTTTGGTGATCACATGCTCATTCTTAAAATAATTATTGTGCTTAGGTTAATGCAGTGGTTTGATTAGCCAGACTTGGTCCAGCAACTCCACGCTCATCACTCTACCTGAGTAGATGTTGGGCTGAACTCAAAATCACAGAATTCTGAGTGAGAGAGGTGGGACAGCAGAGCCCCACTTTGCTAGAGAAGAGAAAATTGGAATATAAATACCAGATGAGTTATGCCATGTTTATAGCAATTTTTGTTTTTAATTTTCTATTTTGGTGGAAAATTGGAATATTACACCATTATAGAGCAAATAACTTATTGCTTTTTATAAAGTTGATTCCGTGTATCACTGATGATAGTCTTATTTACAACCCTTATAAAATGTTTTCCCTCCTCAGAATTTGGAGAGTGGAGATAGCATCAGTGACTTGATACTGGACAACCTCCTAACTCCCCACCCAATTGTGATATACACATTCCATTTGTGGGAAAGGTGACATGGAGCTAGAAGACATATCTGCTATAGTTTCTACAATGACTCCTTTGCAGGATTTTACTGTTTATAAAAGGTTGTTTCTCAGCCTTGGACCTGTCTTTCCTATGTCGTGGAATTCTCCAGTGTGTGAGTGGTGGGAGGTATAGCCCTACCTGGACACCCCTCACCCCCCACCTTTGGCCTTTCACCCTCAAAGCAGCAGAGGAGAAACCCTTCTTTTCCTATCAAGGAGGCAGCCAGATCCCAGTGATAGTTTATCTTTTTAATGATTTTGATTTTTGAGTGAGTGTCAGAAAGACACATGAAAGCTGAGATTTGATTTGTGGCTATTAGGTCTGTGGTCAGTGGTGGGACTTGTAAATAGTGGCAACACCTTAATCTTTTTTGTCTAGATTATTTTTGCTACAAAGCCTCCTTTGAATTTATCCTGTTTGCTTAGCTTGATCTTCTGATTTTCCTGTAAGCTGTAGCATCTACCTGACTTCTTGTTAAATATTCCCTTTCCCTCCAATGTGATAGGTTTCTGTTTCTTGCAGCTAAAAGTTCTGAGGAACAATTATGTTATTGCTTAGTCATTATTTTTTTTTTTATTGGCAGAATTCAAATACTACAGTTCCCTGAATAAATTTCTAAAGTTTTATGCATATTAGAAGAGCATGAAAATTACTTAGAAAAAGACTTCCTTGGCATTCTGTCCTTTAGGCTGATCAAAGGTAGTACAGCTAATGTTATCATTGACTGTCATTTTAGTAATTCAGAATTTAAAGTCATATTTTTTTTAGAAAATAAAACAGCACAAAATAAGCCTTCCTAAGACAACGTTAAAACATGCTGCATTACAGTGTTAAAACATGGTGCATTACAGTATTGAATGTCAATATTTGAAATATTCTTTTTGCATGAATTTATACTTAATTACTCATTTGAAATTTCATTAACAAATCAGTTCTATTCCTTGTTAATACAAGACAATCATTGCCAGATAATCCACAGGATTTTATAGAGCTGAGGCCTTTGGGGCTATCACATGGGCATTTATCTTATTAACAGACTCTTACTTTAAGAGCAAAAGAAAGGGGGAAATACTGAAAACAACTCTGGGTATGTACCCAGAGCTCTGACTTATTGAAAAAGCATTTTCTTCCATTAAAGTACAGTATTAGCAGAATGAAGTAGAGAAAGCCAAAATTTAGTGGATATAATATACCTATGATATTTATCTGAGTAGAAGTATAGCAAAGGAGAGTTTAGCTACAGACATCTTGGTTAAAATGTGCTGACAGGAAATTCTTTATATTCATTAGTAATGTGTTTTTTTGTGTGTGTGTGTGATACGCGGGCCTCTCACTGTCGTGGCCTCTCCCGTTGCCGGACGCGCAAGCTCAGCGGCCATGGCTCACGGGCCCAGCCGCTCTGCGGCATGTGGGATCTTCCCGGACCGGGGCAAGAACCCATATCCCCTGCATCGGCAGGCGGACTCTCAACCACTGCGCCACCAGGGAGGCCCAGTAATGTGTTTTTATGCCTAAAAACTTCAGAATATCCATACATATTGAAAACTCTATTCATAATATGAGTCTAGGGATACTGATGAAAGTATATCTCTAGAGGCAGTGTTAAGAAGGAGGGAGGGATCTGGAGATCCACCACTGACCCCATGGCCCCTTCCTGACCTTGCAAATCCTACTTAATCTCTTAGTGCTTTAGTTTCCACGGCTACAACAGGGAATAATAATAGCTTTTGCACAGCAAGGGAAACCATAAACAAGACCAAAAGACAACCCTCAGAATGAGAGAAAATATTTGCAAATGAAGCAACTGACAAAGGATTAATCCCCAAAATTTACAAGCAGCTCATGCAGCTCAATAACAAAAAAACAAACAACCCAGTCCAAAAATGGGCAGAAGATC
Source organism: Lipotes vexillifer (assembly GCF_000442215.2). Lineage (NCBI taxonomy): Eukaryota > Metazoa > Chordata > Mammalia > Artiodactyla > Lipotidae > Lipotes > Lipotes vexillifer. The sequence continues at coordinate 2,518,952 of NW_006779050.1, read as the reverse complement.
TAAATAGACATTTCTCCAAAGAAGATATACAGATTGCCAACAAACACATGAAAGAATGCTCAACATCATTAATCATTAGAGAAATGCAAATCAAAACTACAATGAGATATCATCTCACACTGGTCAGAATGGCCATCATCAAAAATTCTAGAAACAATAAATGCTGGAAAGGGTGTGGAGAAAAGCGAACACTCTTGCACTGCTGGTGGGAATGTGAATTGGTACAACCACTATGGAGAACAGTATGGAGGTTCCTTAAAAATCTACAAATAGAACTACCATATGACCAGAAATCCCCACTACTAGGTATAT
>NW_006779050.1:2515173-2518630 GCF_000442215.2 Lipotes vexillifer | reverse complement strand
CTACTGGGCATATACCCTGAGAAAACCATAATTCAAAAAGAGTCATGTACCAAAATGTTCATTGCGGCTCTATTTACAATAGCCAGGAGATGGAAGCAACCTAAGTGTCCATCATCAGATGAATGGATAAAGAAGATGTGGCACATATATACAATGGAATAGTACTCAGCCATAAAAAGAAACGAAATTGACTTATTTGTAGTGAGGTGGATGGGCCTAGAGTCTGTCATACAGAGTGAAGTAAGTCAGAAAGAGAAAGACAAATACCGTGTGCTAACACATATATATGGAATCTAAGAAAAAAATGTTATGAAGAACCTAGGGGTAAGATGGGAATAAAGACACAGACCTACTAGAGAATGGACTTGAGGATACGGGGAGGGGGAAGGGTAAGCTGGGACAAAGTGAGAGAGTGGCATGGACATATATACACTACCAAACGTAGAATAGATAGCTGGTGGGAAGCAGCCGCATAGCACAGGGAGATCAGCTTGGTGCTTTGTGACCACCTAGAGGGATGGGATAGGGAGGGTGGGACAGAGGGAGATGCAAGAGGGAAGAGATATGGGAACATATGTATATGTATAACTGATTCACTTTGTTGTAAAGTGGAAAGAAACTAACACACCATTGTAAAGCAATTATACTCCAATAAAGATGTAAAAATAAAATAAAAAAATAAAATAGTAATAGTACCTACACATAGGATTATTGTGAAGATAAAGTGTGAATACTTGTAAAGCTGGGCATGTAATAACTAATCATCAGATTTTAACTACTGTTATTCATGACTTGATAAAATATCATGCAAAGTTTAACTGTCTATATAAATTTTTGTATGATATATATATATTTCAAAAATTTGTACATGATGTCTTTCATCTCCATTCAATTTTTTAAACATCTGGTTCCTTATATTCTCCAATAAATTATGAACAAAGATTTTTATATCAACAGAACAGTTTCACAGTTGCCTAGAGAATTTTCTTTATTAAAATAAAATTGGCAAATTCTGGGAGAGAGAGGAATGCAGTAGATTTTCTTTGTCAAGCGTTCTTCCTAGCTATCCTCATATCTGAAGTGTAGGCAGGCATTAAATGATTTTATTGAGTACATTATGTAAAAAATGTTGGTAAAGAATGCTTTAACTGTTCGTAAATGAGTGTAATACATTATGCAGAAAAGAATCCCTAATAAAGGAAGCAGTGGAAGAAATTACAACATTTGCATAAGTTGAAAATGTTCATATGGTCTTAACAAATCACGTTTCCTCCAGAAAAACTAAGAATGGGAATAGTATGGGCGGAAATGAAAAATTTTAGTCAATTGTTGAAAAGTTAATATTCTGCTCCTTGTCTTTCACTCTTCAAATGAAAGCCTTTGGGCAAACATGAATGTGTCTGTACCTAAGAACCTATTTATTTTCAGTTATAATTTCTAGCATGAATTTTCTCTGGGAATGTTACCAAAACAAAAATTTCTTCTATTGGCTCACACTATTTGAAAAATGTCACTTAGTACAGCAAAAGTAAGGGTGGTTTTTATATTTATTAATCACAGGCTTTTCCCATAGTGGAGCACAGGATACAAGTGGGAGAAAGGGAGCTCTATTAATCAGTCAAGAACGATGCAGAATAATGGGAGGGATCAGAGGATAGAAAACTACTGATTGAATCTCTTCTATTGACTTAGGTGACCAAGGTACCTAAGTAACCAACACACACATAAATACACACACACGATGCAGCCTTGACTTGTTAGTGGGTTGTCCACATTGCTTGAACTCACTAGCACAGACAATTACTTCATCCTTTGCACGGCTTTTTCTGCACAGCTGTGGCTGTGGACACTTCAAGGTTCTGTGAGCTCTCCTCCTAGTTTACAACCTTACAAGGGTGTTTTTCTACCAGCAGAACATTGGTCATAAATGTCTATTAGTCAAAATAACTGTGGCAGTTTTATAAGGCCTGTGAGTGCATATTTCCCAGTCTGCTTCTCCTTAAATTACTAAGAATGCAAAAATAACCAATAGTTTGACCTCTTAAATCACAAATTGGATAGGCTTACATTAAAATATATTGTGAATGTGTTTCCCATTATTTAGCTCATTTAGCATGTTCAGCAGCAAGCATTCAAATATTTTGAGTTGGTTATTTTTTTTTCACTTCACAGAAGGTGTGAGATGATTTTTCCAAGCCATCAAAGGATATTTAAAAGACTAGAATACAGTTGGAATATTGCTAATAGGTTGTCATTAACCATATGCATAAAAGATAAAGAATTTAAAAGATGCAGTAGGTTCAGAAATTATTTGTTTCTGTGTTATTCATTTTGATAGTCCTCACTGTGGAAAGTTAGCATAACTTGTTCAGTATGAAAACTTATAATACTCCAGTTGACCCTTGAACAACATGGGTTTGAACTGAGCCACTTATACACAGATTATTTTCAATAAATACATACTACGGTACTAAATGATCTGAGGTTGGTTGAATTCATGGATGTGGGACTGTGCATATGGGGGTCCGATTGTAAAGTTATACTCAGAGTTTCTACTGGGGGGTTCTCACCCCTAAGCCCTGTGTTGTTCAAGGGTCAACTCTAAGTCATGTCCATAGAGTGAAAAAGAAGGGTCTAGAATGTAAAAAGTATTAACCGGCAAGTTGAAGAATGACCAATAATAAATGGAGGAAAAATTATTAGAAATCCAACATAAACTTCAAGTTTATCTATATTTCATATGAATATTAGAATGCTGAATAGTATAAGTGATTAGATTCATCTGATTTTTTTCTTTCCTAAATAAAGTTGATGCCTTTTATCTTCAATTTAATTAACCTGAAAAATATTTGAAAACCTAAGGAAATCATGTACATTTAAAAAAGCTGTCTTTGGTGTTAATTTCTGTGTATGCTTTGGATTTTCTCTGATATAGCTGAAAATGCTATAATAAGTGTGGAATAAAATGTTTGATGTGTGAGTTACAAGATCTGGTCACCAAGTAGCAATGTCATGTCAGGGATAATCTTTGATGGTTAAAGTGACCCGTCACAATTAATTGCTATCAACTAGAGTTCAAAGATGTATTGACTAGCTGGAAAGATGACCAGGCAGAATAGCATCAGTTCAAATATTCTTGTCACACACAGTTGAGATCTGGTCTACATTCTAGCATTTCATTCAATATATTGTAATTCAGATTTAAAGGGGGAGGATTTTAAAGAGCATGTCTGTTCAATCTCAGCCTGAAAAAAATATAAAGATTACTTATATGAATACTGTAGTCTGTAATTTACTTATCAAGAATTAACACATGAAGAGGATATACTTGTTTATTACAGTTTTCAAAACAAGCATTCCTTTATGTAAAAGACAGTAGACTTTTATTTTTAAATTGCTATTGCTGGATCATTCATGGATTTCTTAAAGTATAAGCTGATCTCTTTCCCTGGGTTCT
>NW_006779050.1:2512980-2515163 GCF_000442215.2 Lipotes vexillifer | reverse complement strand
TCTTTCCCTGGGTTCTTAAATACCCCCTGTGACACTTCCCTCAGATTAAGCTTCTCTGTGCAAGATCTTTCCAACATACCCTGACATTCCAACATTTTTTTTCTAGTGCCTGAAAAATAATGCTGGAGCAGTGAGAAGATCTAATTACTGTACAAGTAGGTTACATTTGAGAGGATAGCATTACGTAGATACAAAACACTGTTATTAGAAGATTAAATCCTGAACTTAAAGTAAGGGAGTCTTTTCCCCTTTGTTTCATCTTGAGAAATGTGAAGTGGCTTATAATAAGCCAAAGGAAATGAAAGCATTGATGAGAGAGAGTGAGAGGCTTGCAGGTGGTTGATAACGGCCAAGATTGCCTGCAGTTTATCGATGAGCCACACATAGTGCTGCTGCAAACCTGTATTTTATTTCGGAAAGCATGACATAAAGGTAAAAATGTGTTCCATTAAAATCAGATTCCAAATGTGTTTCATTAAAACGAGATTTTGCAAGCTATCCAGATAAGGTGTAGCTCCTCGTAGACAGAAAATTGAAGCATGTAAAGTTTCTCAGTGAACAGATAAAAGTTGTCTGTGTCTTCTTTGAATTGGTCATTTGTCATTTACAGTTCCTCTTTTTAAAGGATAATAATAGTGGGTAAAGACCTCAACAATAAAATTATGGCAACTGTTACTGTTTAAATAACCTAGTACTATCAGCCAAAAGAAAGACTTAAAGAGAAGTAGTGGATTTAGCAGCTTTCAACTATGCAGAGTCCCCATTTGTGTTTTGTCAAAAACAAAACCACTAATGTGAGCTAGAGCAGGACAGCGTAGTAGTTAATGTAATGGTATTCTTAACAGCAAATGTGAAGCATTGATTCAGAGTTTTAAAATGAATGTTTTGTTGCTCTTATACTAAAAGAGCTCTGATATTATTTGTTTTTAAAGCAATTTTGATTTAAAATATACATAACAGCCCTTTCCAGCTTCTTTCTCTCTCTTCCTCTCATTTTGAATGTATGTTGTGGTTATGATTGTGTAAGAAGCATTTTTCGGTACACTTAAAATGTATATTATTATTTCCACCTCCTCCCTAATACACACACACACACACACACACACACACACACACTTCAATTAAATGGATTTTAGTTGATGGGGTAAACCAATAACTCACTTGAGTTCTAAAGGGTTTCTTAATACTTTATGTACAGCCTAGTTCAGGATAAAATGAAAATGAATTGGAACAATATATAGCTTTCTCTATTGTATTATTAACTGTACAGAAATCCTTGATGAATTACAACCTGTCAGGCTATTTTGTGGTGCCAATAGACTCTTTAATTAGATTAGAAGTTAACAACTAGTTTAATCTTTTTTGTAGAACATTTTAGTTCGTTTCTTTCACATTTTTGTTTCTACGTATTAGATTGAAAACACTATGTTTCTTACACTTCAGAGTCAATACCTTACCTAGAAATTATCCTTACCATCAAGGAATTAAGTCCTGTTATTATTATATTTCCATTCCTCCTACTTTAAGATTACATTTGAAGATATAAGGCGTACTGATCAGCAGTTAGGGCTTTGAGCTGGTGGTCTCACAGTGCGCAAGCAAGAGAACTGTGAGAGGTTGCTTAAAGTCTTTTATACTCAGTTTTTTTCCACTGTAAAATGGAAAAAACAACACCTACTTCACAGTATTATGATAAAAATTAAATGAGATAATTCGTAAAGCACTTAACAGAGAAGTTAGCTCCATCTTGAAGGAAGAGGTACGGAGAAGCGAGGGGCAGTTTTGTGAGCTGAAAGGAAAGACTCCGGTCTGTGCACTAGAATGTATAATATATCTGGGGAACTGCAGACCAAGTGCTTCACCTGCTGTCTCTGCTCAGGTGGATATAATTAATAAATCCTCTAACTGAAATTCAAGTTAACCTCTCTTGTACCATTGATCAACATCCCTGCACAGAGGACACCAAGATGGAGTAAATGTGGAGGCTCCTTTTGCTATTACCACATGCGTAAGCTGGCTGGTTGCTTAGACTGTTCTCCTTATCCTAACTATGAGAGGATTGGGCTCCTGGGAGAGAATACCAAAGTGATCATCAACACCTGAACATACTAAGTGCATAATGTGCGCATATTTCACTGTTGACATGGTGCTTGTCCACCTGTGCGCTTCGAGACCATTCCTGC
>NW_006779050.1:2458267-2512153 GCF_000442215.2 Lipotes vexillifer | reverse complement strand
CTGCTGAGAAGAGGGACGGAAGGAGTGATCTTGGCAATTCCTACAGGCATCTCACATTTCCACAGAAAGAAAGTGAGTTAAAATTGTAAAGGCAGTTGCTTTTGTTGGGTCCACAAACAAACAAAAAGCCAAAATAAGTCCTAAATTAGGAAATGGGTATTCTGTGTTCTAGCTTGGCTACAGAATCCCAGTGTACAAGCCAGTTAATCTATCTGAATCTCAGCTTTTTATATATAAATTCAAAATTGTGGATTAGTGTATCTTTAAGGTCCCATCTGGGTCCAGAATTGTAGCAAAATATAGCTGTGGCACAGCTAAAAGTACCAGTGACTAAGCTGGGTCCTATTAATGGCCGGTCAGCTTACCTTCCAATAGGATTTTGAGACATGACTGTCCCTCCCATTAATGAAGGGATGAAAATAAGTTTAATACAGATGGACCTCGTCCTTTCACTCATATAGCACACTGACAAATCTCCCAGAAAAACCTGTGTTCTCAGCCACATTATGTGGTGGAGACAGTTTTACCTGCTGGCAGGCTCTTTATCTAAAATTGATAGGTCATATGTAATGAATCAAAATGACACTTGACAACTCAGAGTTTAGTAATAATTCCAGTGTTTACATATTTTACTGAACTTTTATCTCTAAAAAAAAAATCTGGAAATCTCATGAAAGAGGACTTTCTCTTTGTTGGTTTTTCAAGTACATAAAACTGCAGTAAAGCAAAGGCAATGGAAAACAGCCTTTGGCCTGAGACTTTTCTCTGCTTCCTAATTTTAGCCAGCTCAAAAGCTTGTCTTACACAATTGTGGAAACAGTGAGTCTGGTGTTAGACTAATCAAGAACTGTAGAAAGACTAGAATGAATAAAATAAGTTAGTCATGAAGTGTTTTTGAACTTTCATGTAGGTTTGGGTTTCAGTTCATCTTGGTGATGAAAATTCTAATATGTTTAGATTTTATGTAACCTGATTTATCAATCATATTAGAATTCAAATTATCTGTTTCTAAAGTGTAACTGTGTTCACGTTTATGCCTTTTCTCCAAAATGTGAGAAGTATAGAGAGTAAATTTCATACAGTTATATGTATCAAAATTGAAATTGAAACTAATTGAAATTTTAAGTGCTTAAATGATCTGTATTATTATAAAGTTATAAACTGGTATAATCAGATACTTCTAGGGGACCAAAAATAACATTTTTCTCTGAGGAATTTGGTAAAATACAGTGTAGTCACATTAATATAAGTTCATTTCTTCCCTGAAAGAAAAAAATCAAGGAAATAACAACAGGTGCTGGGCTAAGTAACAGTCTGTAGTGATTATAAAAAATAACAGTGAAAGGTTTTAATGGGAAAACTCTAAGTGCTAGAAGCATTGGAAGAGCAGATTGAAGATTAGAATTAGAATCTGCATGGGAAAGAGAGAGGTAAATTCTTTACCATAAATCAAATAGGTATTTAATTTGAAATCAAACATGAACCTGAACATGTGTCATATAATCTGGCTAAATACACCTGGGTTTTATTAAGATGGTGTGAGCCAAAGACCACAGTGTTTTAGACAAGCTTCAGCAAATCCTCTGCTAAAGAGAAAAACAAACATACTATATGTCTTACTCTTGGCAAATAAAACCCCCAAACTCCAACTCATCAACTTCAAGGAATTGATGGACTGAATTTCCAAACAGGCACACTATATTTGGAAATCAGTACTATACAATGTTGAACAGCACACATCTTAAAGTGATATAGTCTTGGGTTCAAATCTGGACATTTGTACTCACTGTATGATTTTAAGCAGCTTCTTGTCACTTCAGTTTCTTCATTGTAAAATGTGTACTATTATAGTTCAGCATTATAGGATTGTTATGTAAAATAAACACGTGTGTCAAATGCCTAGTACAATGCCTGCACAAAATAAGATCTTCATAAATAATGGCTACTTTTTTTTTTATTGTAAATTGAGTGTTAATTTAGTGCCATTTAGACTCTTTTAATTCATGGAATACTTTACATTAAAAGAAACGTAGAACTATATACCTCTTCTCAATTTGCCATTTCATATATCCTAACGAATACAACTCTTTAAGAAGTTTTCATGGTAATTTTTTTAGATTTTATTTTACTGTCCTTTCTTGTTTATAGAAAAGTTATTCGAATAAGGCTTTTGTACAGATTTACCAATTGTTTACATTTCTACCTCATTTTTCAGTTCTTTTTTATTGAAGTATAGTTGATGTACAATATTATATGTTTCAGATATACAAGTTTAAGGTATACAACATAGTGATTTGAAAGTTTTAAAGGTTATATTCCATATATAGTTATAAAATATTGGCTATATTCCCTGTTTTGTACAGTATATCTTGTAGCTTATTCATTTTATACATAGTAGTTTATACCTATTTTACCCCATTTGTTTTATGTTCTCTCTCTCCACACACACACACACACACACACACATTTTCTGTGTATTCTAAAAACATTTAAAAGTAAGTTGGAGAGAGTGCACTGTTTTATTCTAAATGCTTCAGTGCATATTTCCTAAGAATGTGGTCATTCCTTTACATCACCTCAGTTTAGCAGTCAAACAGGAAATGTAACATTGATATGATACTGTTATCCAATCCACAGTCCATACTCACATTTGATTAGTTGTTTCAGTTATATCCTTTATAGCTATTTTTTCCCAGTCCAGGATCCAATCTAGGGTCATAAATTATATTTTGTTTTCATGTCTCTTTAGTCTCTTTTAATCTGGAAGAGTTCCTCAGCCTTTTTTTTTTTCTTTTTATATTTTTTATTTAATTATAGTTGGCATACAATATTATATTAGATTTAAGTATATAATATCATGATTTGACACTTATATACATTACTAATTGATCACCGTGTAAGTCTAATAACCATCTGTCACCATACAGAGTCATTTCAGTATTATTGACTATATTCCCTATGCTGTATATTACATACCTGAGATTATTTATTTTGTAACTGGAAGTTTGCATCTCTTAATCCCTTTCACCTATTTCACCCAACCTGCCACCTCCCTCCCCTCTGGAAACCATCTGTTTGTTCTCTGTATCTATGTCTGTTTCTGTTTTGTTTTGTTTGTTTTTTAGATTCCCCATATAAGTGAAAACATAAACAGTATTTGTCATTCTCTGTCTGATTTATTTCACATAGCATAATACCCTCTATGTCCATCCATGTTGTTGCAAATAGCAATATTTCATTCTTTTTTATGGCTGAGTAATATATTCCATTGTATGCATATACACCACATCTTTTATATCCATTCATCTATTTATGTGTACTTTGGTTGCTGCTATATCTTAGCTATTGTAAATAATGCTGCAATGAACATAGGCATGCATATATCTTTTCAAATTAGTGTTTTCATTTTCTTTGGATAGATACCCAGAAGTGGAATTACTGGATCATATAGAATTACTGGATCATCATCAATAGAATTAAAAATTCTATTTTTAATTTTCTGAGGAACCTCCATACTATTTTTCATAGAACCTGCACCAATTTGCATTCCCATCAACAGTGTATGAGGGTTCCCATTTCTCTACATCCTTGTCAACACTTGTTATTTCTTGTCTTTTGGATAATAGCCATTCTGACAGGTGTGAGATGGTATCTCACCATGGTTTTGATTTGCATTTCCCTGATGGTTAGTGATGTTGAGCATATTTTCATGTGTCTATTGGCCATTTGTATGTTTTCTTTGGAAAAATGTCTATTCAGTTTCTCTGCCCATGTTTTAATTGGATTTTTGTTTGTTTGTTTAGACTGAGTTGTATGAGTCATTTACATATTTTGGATATTAACCCCTTATCAGACATATTACTTGCAAATAACTTCTCCCATTCTGTAGGTTGGCTTTTCATTTCATTGATCATTTCCTTCCTGTGCAAAAGCTTTTTAGTTTGAGGTAGTCTCATTTGTGTATTTTTGCTTTTGTTTCCCTTGCCTGAGGAGATGGATCCAAAAAGTATTGCTAAGACTGGTGTCAAAAAGTGTACTGCCTGTGTTTTCTTCTAGGCATTTTATGGTTTCAGGTCTTATATTTAAGTCTTTAAGGCATTTGAGTTTATTTTTGTATATGGTGAAAGAAAGTGGTCTAGTTTGATCTTTTGAATATACCTGTCCAGTTTTCCCAACAGCGTTTACTGAAGAGAATGTCTTTTCCCCATTATATATTTTTGGATCCTTTATCATAAATTAATTGATCATATAAGCATGGATTTATTTCTGGGCAGTCTACTCCATTTCATTGATATATGTGTCTGTTTCTGTGCCAGTACCATACAATTTTGATTACTATGGCTCTATAGTATAGTTTGAAATCAAGGAGCATGACACCTCTAGGCTTCTTGTAAGATTGCTTTGGCTATTTGGAGTCTTGTTGTTCCAAACAAATTATGGGATGACTAGTTCCAGTTCTGTAAAAAATGCCATTGGCATTTTGATGGGGATTGTTTTGAATCTGTAGATTGCTTTGATTAGTATGGATATTTTAACCACATTAATTCTTCCAGTCCATGGCCCCAGTATATCTTTCAATTTATTTGTGTTGTCTTTAATTTCCTTCATCAGCATCTTACTTTCAGAGTACAGGTCTTTTACTTCCATGGTTAAACATATTCCTAGTTATTTTATTCTTTTTGATGCAATTGTAAGTGGGATTGTTTCCTTAATTTCTCTTTCCGATAGTTTTTATTAGTATATAGAAATGCAACAGGTTTCTATATATTGATTTTGTATCCTGAAACTTTACTAAATTCAGTTATTAGTCCTAATATTTTTTGGTGGAGTCTTTAGGGTTTTCTATATACAGTATCATGTCATCTACAAATAGTGATAGTTTTACTTCTTCCTTTTCAATTGGATTTCTTTTATTTCTTTTTCTTGTTTCAGTGCTGTCACTTGGACTTAAAATTCTGTGTTGAATAAAAGTGGCAAGAGTGGACATCCTTGACTTGTTCCTGATATTAGAAGAAATGCTTTCAGCTTTTCACCACTGAGTATGATGTTGGCTTGGGGTTTGTCATATATGACCTATATTATGTTGAAGTATGTTCCCTCTATACCACTTTGTTAAGAGTTTTTATTGTAAATGGATATTGAACTTTGTCAAATTCTTTTTCTGCACTGACTGAGATAGTCCTACGATTTTTATCCTTTGCTTTGTTAATGTGATGGATCACATTGATTGATCAGTGGATATTGAACCATCCTTCCATCCCTGGAGCAAATCCCACTTGATCATGGTGTATGATCCTTTTAATGTATTGTTGAATTCAGTTTGCTGATATTTCGTTGAGGATTTTTGCATCTGTGTTCATCAGGGATATTGGCCTGTAATTTTCTTTGTAGTGTCTGGTTTTAGTGTCAGGGTAATGCTGGCCTCGTAGAGGGAGTTTGGAAGCATTTCTTCCTTTGCAATTTTTTGGAATAGTTTGAGAAGGCTAGGTATTAAATTCTTTTTCAAATGTTTGGTTGAATTCCCCTTTGAAGCCATCTGGACCAGGACTCTTGTTTGTTGGGAGTTTTAAAATACTGATTCAATTTCAATGCTAGTGATTAGTGTGTTCAGATTTTCTATTTCTTCCTGATTCAGTATTAGAAGATTATACATTTCTAGTAATTTATCCATTTCTTCTAGGTTGACCCAATTTTTTGGTGTACAGTTGTTTACAGTAATTTCTTATGATCCTCTGTATTTCTGTTGTGTCAGTTGTAACTTTTCCACTTTCATTTCTGATTTCATTTACTTGGGCCTTTTTTTTTTTTTTTTTGAGGAGACTGGGTAAAGTTTTATTAATTTTGTTTCTTTTCAAAAAAGCAACTCTTAGTTTCACTGATCTTTTCTATTTTTTTTTTTTAGACTATTTCATTTGTTTACATTCTGATCTTTATTATTTCCTTTATTATTTATTTCCTTCAAAGCCTGACTTTGGGCTTTGTTCATTATTCTTTTTCTAGTGCATTTTGGTACAAGGTTAGATTATTTATTTGAGATTTTTAGATCTTATTTCCTGGGGTAATCTTGTATCACTATAAACTTCTCTCTTAAAACAGCTTTTGCTGTGTCCCATAGATTTTAGAAGGTTGTTTCCATTTTTATTTGTCTTAAGGTATTTTTTAATTTCCTCATTGATTTATTCATTGACCATTGGTTGTTTAGTAGCATGTGGATTAGCTTTCACATGTTTGTGTTTTTTTTCAGTTTTATTCTTGTACATTTGACCCTTGAGCAACGTAGGTTTGAACTGTGTGGGTCTGCAGATTTCTTTTCAATAAGTATACAGTTGGCCCTCCATATCCATGGATGTAGAATCTGTGGCTATGAAGGGCTGACTGTAAGAGACTTGAAATTTTATGGATTTCTGTATCCATGGGAAGTCCTGGAACCAATTCCCTGTGGATACCAAGGGATGACTGTAACTGCTTTCTAGTTTCATATTGTCGTGGTTGAAAAGATATTTGGTATGATTTCTTTCTTAAGTTTATTTCTTGTAGGCAGCATATAGATGGGTCCTGTTTTTTCATCCATTCATCCACCCTATGTCTTTTGACTGAAGTAGTTGGTCCATTTAAATTCAAAGTAATTATTAATAGATATGTACTTATTGCTATTTTGTTAATTGTTTTCTGGTTGTTTTTATAGTTCTTCTCTGTTCCTTTCTCCTTTTCTTGCTCTCTTCCCTTGTAATCATTATTTTCTTTAGTGTAAAATATGATGGCAAAAACATAAAACATTGGAGGGAGTAAAAAATGAAGTCCTTTTATTAATAGAATTCACTCTATCTTGTTATATATGAACCTCATATATATATACCAGTGAAATTTTTTCTTTCATAATTTTCTTATTTCTAGTTATGGCCTTTTCTTTTCCATTTAAAGAAGTCCCTTTAACATTTCTTGTAAGGCTGGTTTAGTGGTGATGAATGTTTTTAGCTTTTGCTTGTCTGGGAAACAATCTCTCCTTCAATTCTGAATGATAACCTTATTGGATAGAGAATACTTAATTGTAATTTTATTCCTCTCAGCACCTTGAATATACTGTGCTGTTCCCTTCTGGCCTGTAAAATTACTGTTGAATAATTAGCTGATAGTCTAACATGGTTCCCTTGTACATAACTAGCTGTTTTCCTCCTGCTGCTTTTAAGATCTCTCTTTAACTTTTGATACTTTAATTATAATGTGTCTTGGTGTGGGTCTTTTTGGTTCATCTGATTTGGGACTCTCTGTGCTTTTTGGACTTGGATGTCTGTTTCATTTGCCAGCTTAGGGAAGTTTTTGGCCAATATTTCTTCAAGTAGGTTTCTCTGTCCCTTTCTCTCTCTCTCTTCTCCTCTGAGATCCCTATAATAAGAATGTTAGTAAACTTGATGTGTCAGAGGTCCCTTAAACTATCCTCATTTTAAAACTTTCTGTTCTCTTTTTACTCTTCTGATTTATTCATTTCCATTACCCTGTCTTCCAGATCTCTGATTTGTTCTTATGCATCCTCAAATCTCCTGTTGATTCCCTCTGGTGTATTTTTCATTTCAGTTGTTGTATTCTTCAGTTCTGATTGATTCTTTTTATAATTTCTATCTCGTTCTTGAAGTTCTCACTGTGTTCATCCATTATTCTCCTGAGTTTGATGAGAATTTTTATGACTATTACTTTAAACTCTTTATCTGGTAATTGCTGAATTCTGTTGCATTTAGTTCTTTTTCTAGGGTTTTGTCTTATTTTTTGTGTGGAAGGTATTTGCATCTTCATTTTGCCTGTGTCTCTGTGTTTGTTTCTATGTACTAGTTATATCAGCTATATATCAGACTGTCTTCCAGTCTTAAAGTGGCCTTATGTAGAAGATATTATCTGGGGCCCACTGGCACAATCCCTCCTGGTTACCAGAGCCACGTGTACCCAGTGTCTCTCCTGTGTGCGCTGCATGTACGCTCCTGTTGTGGTTGAGCTACAATTTCTGCAGGCATGCTGGTGGGCAGGGCTGGTCTCTTGGACCTGGAGCCACTTAGGAGGGGCACTGATGCCACCTGGGGCTGCCTACCAGGTTGAGTGGGGTGGGACCTGCACATGAACATTCACCAAATATGCTATCAGCTAAGCCATAGACAAGCTTCAATAAACTGAAAACAGTTTAAACTTACAGAGTATGTTTTCTGACTAGAAGGGAATTAAGTTAGAAATTAATAATAGAAAGATATCTGGAATTATCAAATATTAGGAAATTAAATGATATTTTGCTAAATAATCCATGGATTAAAGAAGAAATTGCAAAGGAAATTATATTTCAAACTGGTTGAAAATGAAAATACAGTATATCAAGTGTATCAAAATATGTGAAGTATAGCTAAATCAGTGCTTAGAGAAAAATTTATATCTTTAAATACTTTTATTAGAAAAAATAAATGATTTAATATCAGTGATCTAAAGTTCCAATTTAAGAAGCTAAAAAAGAAGAAATTAAAAACCAGTGCAAGTAAAAGAAAGGAAATAATAAATATAGTATCAGAAATCAGTTAAGTAAAAAATAGATAAATATTATAGAAAATCAGCTATCAATAAAATTATTAATACTTTAATTAGAGTGAGGAAGGAAAAGAAAGACGACACAGATTTCCAAAATCAGTTGTCTTTGACTTGCATCTGTGATTCCTGGATTCCATATATTTCTGTTTTTGAATTTATGCCTTCATTTTGGTGATAGGCCATATCCACTAGCTTCCTAAGAAAAGGTCCATGGGGTATAAATGTTTTAAGATTTTGTGAGATGAAAACATATGTTTTTATCACCAAATTTGATTTGTAGTTTGAGAGATTATAGAATTCTAGATTGGAAACTAGTTTTCCCAAGAACTTTGAAAGCATTGCTGCTTGACTCCAGTATAACTTTAGAGATGTCTGGTGCCATTTGATGACATCAGTCTTTCATAGGTCAACTTTATTTTTTTCCTTCTAGAAACTTTCAGAATTTTCTTTTGTCCCTATTTATTCTTTTAAGTATTTATTACACTTATTGAATCCATTCAGTCTGGAAACTCATTTTCTCCAGTTCAAGGAAGACTTCCTTGTGTGTGTGTGTGTGTGTGTGTGTGTGTGTGTGTGCGCGCGCGCGCGCGTATGCGCACACGTGTGTTTTAAATTATAATCTACTTCCTTCTACTTGCTCTTATTTTTGCCTTAAAGAGCTCCTATTGGGTATTGGACCTCTGGATTAATAATATTTTTTGTCTCTTGATCTCTTTATCTGTTTGTTCTAATTTCCTGGAAGTTTCTTTAACTTTATCATCCAACCTTGTTGCAGTTATCTACTGCTGTGTAATAAACTACTCCAAACATAACACCTTATAATACTTGTTTTATTAGAGGCATACCTTGAAGATATTGCAGGTTTGGCTCCAGACCAGCACAGTAAAGTGAATATTGCAATAAAATGAGTCACATGAAAGTTTTGGTTTCCAAATGCATATAAAAGTTATGGTTACATTATGTTCTACTCTATTAAGTATGCCATAGCATTGTATCTAAAAAATAATGCATATTCATTAATTTAAAACTACTTTATTGCTGGGACTTCCCTGGTGGCGCAGTGGTTAAGAATCCACCTGCCAAGGTAGGGGACACAGGTTTGATCCCTCGTCCGGTTGACCCCACATGCTGTGAAGCAACTAAGCCTGTGCGCCACAACTACTGAGCCTGCGCTCTAGAGCCTGAGAGTTTCAACTACTGAGCCCCTGTGCCACAAATACTGAAGCCCATGTGCCTAGAGCCCATGCTCTGCAACAAGAGAAGCCACCGCAGTGAGAAGCCAGTGCACCACAATGAAGAGTAGCCCCCACTTGCCGCAGCTAGAGAAAGCCCTCAGGCAGCAACAAAGACCCAATGCAGCCAAAAATAGATTAATTAATTAGTTAATTAACTTAAAATGTGATTGTGTGTCCCACTTTCTCAAGGGGATTTTCAAAGAGTTTTGAGCTACCTTGGAACAAATATACTTTTATTGGAATACAGTCTTAAAGAGTTATGTGTAAATGGTCATCCAGATTTTAGGTTTAACAGTACCTTCTACACTATGACTACTCTTGCAAAAGTCCCAAGACATAGAGCCTGGGCTGCGAAGCTTACGTTTATGCTGGTTTTGTTGGTGGCTGCTTCTGGTTAAGGTTAAGACCTACTGATAACAGGATCAATAGAGGAAACTGCAGCAGGGACAATAACAAAAATCATCAAGGTCAACAAGGACTATGCAACCCATATGTGATATTAAAACATTAAAGTGGAAATCACAGCCATCTGAAACCCAAACACTTAACCTTCTAAGTCACTTAATCAGTAATGTTTCATTTTTTAAAAATGTAACATATAAATTCCTCTCTGTACACGGAGGAATGCAAATTCAAAAGAAAGCACACAATTAGGGGACCAGTAGAAGTACAAAAGAAAGATGGGCTGAATTCAAGTCATTTTTTCACCCAAAGAACACAATGGGGCTACTTCTCATTCCCCAGGTATTTCTTTTTACTGTTTTCCCCCTAATTTCTTAAAATCAGACAGTAGTGAAGTTTTGCTGCATTGATTCACTCTTCCTTACACAAACAATTTCTCTCTAGCATGCAGTGCTGTTTGATAACATTTTTTTTAACATCTTTATTGGAGTATAATTGCTTTACAATGGTGTGTTAGTTTCTGCTTTACAACAAAATGAATCAGTTATATATATACATATGTTCCCATATCTCTTCCCTCTTGCGTCTCCCTCCCTCCCACCCTCCCTATCCCACCCCTCCAGGCAATCACAAAGCACCAGCTGATCTCCCTGTGCTATACAGGCTGCTTCCCACTAGCTATCTACCTTACGTTTGGTAGTGTATATATGTCCATGCCTCTCTCTCGCTTTGTCCCAGCTTACCCTTCCCCCTCCCCATATCCTCACGCACAGTAGAACTTTCAAAATTATGGAGTTATTCTTCTCAAATTCTGCCATTGCTTTATCAACTAAGTTTGTGTAATACTCTAAATCCTTTGTTTTTATTTCAGCAATTTTCTCAGCATCTCCTTCCATCTGTAGAAACCACTTGCTTTGCTCATTCATTAAAAGCAACTCCTTATCCCTTAAAGTTTTATCATGAGATTGCAGCAATTTAGTCACATCTTCAGACTCTTCTAATTCTAGTTCTCGTGCTGTTTCCACCTCATCTGCAGTTACTTCCTCCACTGAAGTCTTGAACCCCTCGCAGTCATCCATGAGGGTTGAAATCAACTTCTCCCAAACTCCTGTGAATGTTGCTGTTACCTCTTCCCAGGAATCATAAATGTTCTTAATGGCATCTAGAATGGTGAATCCTTTCCAGAAGGTTTTCAATTGACTTTGCCCAGATGTATCAGAGGAATCACTGGATATGGCAACTATAGCCTTGTGAAATGTATTTTTTAAATAATAGGACTTGAAAGTCAAATTTACCCCTTGATCCACAGGCTGCAGAATGGATGTTGTGTTAGCATGAAAACAATCTTAATCTCATTGTACATCTCCATTAGAACTCTTGGGTGACTAGGTGAGCAGTAACATTTTGAAAAGAATCTTTTTTTCTGAGCACAGTTCTCAACAGTGGGCTTAAAATATTCAGTAAACCATGTGATAAGCAGATGTGTTGTCATTTAGGCTTTGTTGTTCCATTTATAGAGCACAGGCAGAGTAAATTTAGCACCATTATTAGGGGCCATAGGATTTTTAGAATGGTAAATGAGCATTGCTTTCAACTTAAAGCACCAGTTGCATTAGCCCCTAACAAGAGAGTCAGCTGCCCCTTTGAAGCTTTGAAGCCAGCTATTGACTTTTCCACTGTAGCTATGAAAATCCTAGATGGCATCTTCTTCCAATAGAAGGCTGTTTCATCTACAATGAAAATCTGTTATTTAGTGTAACCACCTTCATTAATTATCTTAACTAGGTCTTCTGGATAACTTGCTACAACTTTTACATCAGCACTTGCTGTTTCACTTTAGTTTTTATGTTATGGAGATGGTTTCTTTCCTTAAACCTCATGAACCGAGCACCGCTAGCTTCAAACTTCTGCATCTTTCCCACTGTTCTCAGCCTTCGCAGAATTGAAGAGAGTTAGGGCCTTGCTCTGGATTAGGCTTTGGCTTAAGGGAATGTTGTGGCTGGTGTGTTCCAGACCAGTACAACTTTCTCCATAACGGCAATAAGGCTGTTTTGCTTGCTTATCATTTGTGTGTTCACTGGAGTGGCACTTTAAATTTCCTTCAAGAACTTTTTCTTTGCATTCATAACTTGACTATCCATTTGGTGCAAGAGACTTTGATTTTAGCCTGTCTTAGCTTTAGACATGCCTTCTTCACTAAGCTTAATCATTTCTAGCTTTTGATTTAAAGTGAGAGATGTGCGACTTTTCCTTTCACTTGAATGCTTGAAGGCCATTGTAGAGTTATTAATTGGCCTAATTTTAATATTATTGTGTCTCAGGGAATAGTGAGGCTCAAGGATATGGAGAGAGACAGGGAGAAGCCGGTTGATTGGTTGAGCAGTCAGAACACACACATTTATTGATGTTTGCCATCTTATATGGGCATGGTTTTTGGCACCCCAAAATGATTACAATAGTAACTTCGAAGATCACTGATCACAGATCACCATGACAGATATAATAATAATGAAAATTTTGCAATGTTGCGAGAATTACCAAAATGTGACACAGAGACACAAAGTGAGCAAATGCCATTGGAAAAAGGGTGCCGATAGACTTGCTTGACACAGCGTTGCCACAAACCTTCAACGTGTGAAAAAAATGCAATATCTGCAAAGTGCAATAAAGTGAAGCACAATAAAATGAAGTATGACTGTATATCTTGGGATCTTGTGGGCCAAGAATTTAGGCAGCACTTAGTTGTTCCAAGTGATGTTGGTGGAGGTTACATGTATTCAGCTGTTAGGTGGGCTGGTCTGAATGGTCTAAATAGTTTTACTCACATGTCTGGAGCCTTAACAGGAAGCCAAATGTTGACCAGTGTGTCTGCTTATAGCCTCTTGAATATGGTGCTATAAGGGTAGTCAGATATCTTACATGGTGACTGTGGGAACCCAAAGATTATGTCCCAAGATCTTCAGTGATAGCTGTAGGGATCAATCCTTATGACCTAACTGCAGAAGTCCCAAATATCACCTCTACTACATTTCATTGACCCAATAAGGCCAACCCCTCCACCTGTCAATGAAGGGAATAGCAAATAATTTATAGACATCTATAATCTGCCACATATTTAATTACTAAGAATTCTTTCTTGTTCTCTGATTTGATTTTTTTTTTTTTATCTTTTCAGGGAACCAATATCTTCTTTTTTTCCTTTTCTGTGTGTATGTTAATTATTTTTTAGTTTTATTTTCCTTTGTCCCTCTTTCCTTTGGTATTCTTTTTACATTTTCCTCCATTAGATTGATCCATTCTTTTATTTTCATGTGGAGGATTTCCTAATAGGCCTGCTGATGTTGGCTGACTTTGATGTTTAAGACAGAGGCCTTAAAAAAGTTCATTTGAAACTATCAGTGGGTAGAAGGACTTTTGTCAACTGGTTTGCCTCAAGTAAGGCAATAGAGCTAGGTCCGTCTGTCTTGTGAGTAGTTCCACAAATGTCAGTTCTCTCTCTTTAGCCAGTCATTTTCTCTTGCGATTAATTTCTCCTGTGAGGCCTGCTTCCTGAACTTGGGACTGAAAAGGAGAAGGGAGTTGTGTGTTGACTTTCTCATACTAGGCTGTAGGATTTCCCCAGGTGTGCTCCCTGTTTCTGGGCCCAGTGGTCCTAAATGTTAGTATAGTTATTCACCTCTCTGTACACAGAGGCTCTTTTGTGGACTTCTCCAAAGAGCAAATCTCAGTTTCCTGTTGCAGTCAGGGAGGGTTATAGGGGTACAGGTTGTGAAAAGGTATCTGGGATCTAACTTCTCCTTTTAACCCAATCTTCTGTCACTTCTGTGTCTTTATTGTTACCCTCTGTGACACCAGATCCCTCCAGTCTTGAACCTTTCCTCTTATTATTTCCTTCTGCGGGCATTCAGATTTCCCTTACCACACTCTGCCAAGTCTGTTACCATTCATCAGTCTGCTTTGCAGCTTCCAAAATTTAGTGATTTTTCTATGGAATTTCCTCTCTTATCCTCCATGCTCCTGTGGATTTATACTTTAAAAAATTTATTTGCTCTATTTTAATGTAGTTTTGGAAGGTATTGGAGATCAACGCATAAATTAAACCTGTTATTAGAAAAGAGTCTCAAATATTATTTTAACCTTTTCTCTCTCTCTTTTTTTTTTTTTTGGTACTAGAGCTGCTATTAAGAAGAAAATTTAACTGGTTGCTTATAGTTTAGAATGATCAATAAGAGGGAGGTGATATTTTGATTTTCCATTTGAGTATGTTTAGTGGAGATACTAACATTAAGAGATAAAGAAGGCTTCCCTGGTGGCGCAGTGGTTGAGAGTCCGCCTGCTGATGCAGGGGACACGGGTTTGTGCCCCGGTCCGGGAAGATCCCACATGCCGCAGAGCAGCTGGGCCCGTGAGCCATGGCCGCTGAGCCTGCGTGTCCAGAGCCTGTGCTCCTCAAGGGGAGAGGCCACAACAGTGAGAGGCCCGCGTACAGCAAAAAAAAAAAAAAGAGAGATAAAGAGAATACAGGATCTTGGATAAACATCACCCAAATATACCTGAAATATTTACAGAGAATTTAACTTTTTAAAATGCTGTCTATTTGTTACCTGTTTTTTTTCTTGGAAAACATTCAAATTGATTTATATTACAAAACTGTACATGTACACTTATCAGATTTTTCCAGCCTCATTTGTAGGAAGAATAGCACTAGTGTTTCTGAAGGAACACAGAATGAAAATGAAATGATTGTAGTTACGGTTTTCCCACTTGGAACTCTTCTCTTGTCCTTCCCTCTCAAAACAGCACTCTTGCCAGTGCAGGAATTTGTAGTCATTTGCCAAAGCTCTGCTCCTATTATTTTATTCCTTGCCACCACCCCTGTAACCTCTACGTCGCTGTATTCTAGGAGGTTTATTTCAGGCCCTTCCCCAAAGACATAAGTAATTAGTTCCATTGCTATTCAGCAAATGAATCTTAATCACCCCAAAACTGCCTGGGCAAGCTACATTAAATATACATGTAAGCACTTCAAGGGTGGTAAGAGGCAATATATAGGCCAAGGAAAAGGGTTGTGGAGGAGAGAGTTCTCAGGAAAATAGTCCTTAGGACGTAAAGTAAATGGATGGGAGTGCGGCTGGGTATGTTGTCTGGAGGTGGCAGGGGTCAGTAGGTGGTGAGGAAGAGAGAGAGGTATTTGGGCCATTGGCCAAGTAAACTTTGAATTTCATTCAACAGTGGGTTCTTTTTTTTTCCATTTTAATAATGTGGTTATTTAAGCTATAATTGAATGTAAACAGTTCAAGTTCAAATCAGTTATAGCTAAAACTCATTTTGCAGAGTCCCATTTCATTTCCGATCTACAGGTTTATTTTGGTTGAAGAAGTTCACATGTTCTTCTAGCAAAAGACCCAAATATCCGTTCATTCGCTTTCCTTTAATAGGAATTTCTGATTTTACTCAAGGTGGCAATGTGCCTACCTAAAATATTATATTTCTCACCCTCCCTCTACACATGGGTCAGGTCATATGATTATGCACTGGCCAATTAGATATAAATGGAATTGCTTTATGGGACTTCTTGAAGTTTCATATTCCACTTGCCAGCTGGGAAAGTATATGTGGTGGCTGGAGTGCCATAGCAGCAGGTCAATATCCAAGGGATGTCGGGGGCAAAGATGGAGGCACATTGGTCGTTGACAGCCTCAGAGTCCCTGCATCCCAGCTCTTGACATGCCTACCTCTGGGCTTACTTTGTGTGAGGAATGTACTTCATTTAAATCACTTTATTTTGATGTCGTTTCATTCAACTGTGCCTAATTGGATACTAAAGAGAAGCCATAGAATTCTTTGAAACTTTGGCTAAGGATTGCAGGATTTTTAAATATTTGTTTATACCATATGACCTGTCACCTAAACTAAAAGATCATTTTCTTTAAAAAGTGAAAAAAAAGTATAATAGGAACATTTTTTAGTTTTCATCTTGAAGCAGGGGGCCTAGCATAAAGTAGGAACTGAATAAATATTTGTTGTCATCATATAAATTAAAAATTAATTATTGAGGACCTACTATACCTGTCAGGATAAGTATACAG
Source organism: Lipotes vexillifer (assembly GCF_000442215.2). NCBI lineage: Eukaryota > Metazoa > Chordata > Mammalia > Artiodactyla > Lipotidae > Lipotes > Lipotes vexillifer. Next base: position 2,495,868 of record NW_006779050.1, on the reverse strand, counting down.
AGATAAATAAATACTGTCTCTGCCCTAATGAGGTTTCTAATTTTATAAGAGTGATGTAAATAGCTAGCACTTATACAAGATGGAATTAAATCTCATAGCAGAGGCACATAGAAAGTACTGAATGGCAGGAAGTAAAGTGACGGACTCCCTAAGGGTGGAATTTACGTCCTGGCTAAAACACAGAATGATAAAGCAAGGAACGTAGACTGGGCAAGATTGTAAATCCACGCTGAAGAATTTTGATTTTGAGAGAACTTCAGGTAATCTTTAGGGGGATAATTCTGATGACTATGTGAAAAACTTACTGGAGAGGCAGAGACTGAAGGCCAGAAGGAAGTGCAGTTAGAAGCAAGTCTCTGATTACCCGACTCTAAGCACGGAAAGGGAGAAAACTAATATCACCTCTGTGAGTCCTATGGGGCTGAAGTCAAGGCAAGGAGAAAGGTTTTCAAAAGAATTAGAAGGTGAGAGTCCAGTGGGCAAAGACATAGTATTAGAAAAAGAACCATGGATGGACAGGAAGATACAGGAACCATTGTCACGTACTGCATTGTGTCCTCCGAAATTCATATATTGAAGCCCTAAGCCCCAACTTGAGTGTACTTGGAGATGGGGACTTTACGGAGATAATTAAGGTTAAATGCAATCATAAGAGTGGGTCCTAATGCAATAGGACTGGTGGCTTTATAAGAAGAGGATGAGTTACCAGAGATCCTCCTCTCTCTCTGAGCAAACAAAGAGGCCATGTGAAGACCTAGCAAGAAATTTACAAGCCAGGGAAAGGACTTCAACTGAAACCAACCCTGAAAGCACCTTGACTGTGGACTTCTAGCTTCCAGAATTATGATAAATAAATTTCTGCTGTTTAAGCCATCCAGTCTGTGGTATGGTGTGATGGCAGACTTAGCAGACTAATACAGTCATAGAATTTAACCAGACAGAGAATAGAACCTGAGGGAGATGGCTGCGTTACTTCTAAGGGAAGGGGTGAGTGCTTCTCTCTGTGCATTGTGCCAGCCTCCTCACTCCTCTGTGGGAAGGAGACATTGGTCAGGCTGAGCACAGTGATTGGGTCACATTTATTAAATTTCTTCATCTATAAACAGCATTAATAATGGTACTGACCTCATATTTTGTTTTGAGAAGTAAACAAACCAGTGAAGATAATAGACGAAAAGTAATTGCCCAATAATATTAGCTATTTTTATTTTTACATGCAACTTGGACTGGCTCCAAATATGTATTCTGCGTTCCACCAAACTAAAGATCTGAATCTATGACTCATAGATAGAAATTTGGGAATTGTTGACATGGTAGATAGATATGTGTATATGAGCATGTAAATTGGTATTACACTAAATTCTGTACTGTAATAGATTAAATAAATAATGGCAACGCCAAGACACCCACCTTCGTGCTCTTTTCTTTCCATAGTGAGTTGCCACAAAAGGTAGAATTGTCAAAACACACTCACAAGAATCATAGGTCTTGCCCAAGACCAAACTACTAATGATTCAAAAGATAACAAGCAAGAAGCAGGCATACATGTAGTATTCCTTTCCTGAGGGGCTTGAGCCTTCAAAATTGCTTCCTAATTGTCCCTTTTCCCACACTGGAGTAGCAAACAAGCACTAACAACGTGTGGTGTGTGTGTCAGCTCAGCCACTTAGGTTTAGAGCTGCTTATTAGTTTTTGTGTGTTTAGTCATTCAGGGGCAAAGATGTTACAGGTCTAATTTCCATTCTCTGGTCAGCTATATCCCATAATTGCATAAATTCCAGATTTATTTATAGTAATTAGTATAGACAGGCACATCCTGCTCAAATCATCTTTTACATAAAAACTCTATAGAATCTACCTTTTTTTTTTTTTTAACCAAAAAGTTGGTGGATAGAGGTCAAGATTTCCTCCAGCTGCTGTTAACTCTTTTCTATCCTACGTGGCCTCTTGCTGGAAGGTGAGACAGGATAGAGTAGTATTTCAGAGGATGACCTCTACATCCATCTCACCTGGATTAAAGTCCAGGTGACACAGTTCTCAGGGAGTTCTGGGATGAGTCCCATAAAGCACTAGCCAAGCTCAAGGTCAGAGAGAGACAACAGTTACATGTTTGGCTTGAAGCTTGTTGAAATGTTTCTTTAATGATGTTAATGTCTTTTATTCATTTGTGTTTTCACCATCCACATTGGTCCAGGCTTAATTAAGACCCTCATCTACTCAATGCTTAATAACTGCTTCTTAATTAGATTCTCTCTCTCACATTTTACCGCTCCTGCTCTTCTATACCCTTAATTTGATCCCCAGATCCATTAAAATTAGCCAACTAAGTTAATGATCTGTTCAAGTCATTCTCCTGCATAAAAACAATCTCAGCTTCCAAATTTCGTACAAGATGAAGTCAAACTCTTTTACATGCATTCAGGGCTTTTCAAAATGTGATTTCCATACTCACTCTCCACTGGTATCATTCACTGTGGCCTAATCAGTTTCCCAAGCACCCAGATCATGTCCTGATTCCTGACAACATCATATGGTTTTTTGTGTATTTTGTTAATTTTTTAGCTCCACCACTTTGATCACTCTTTTCCCTCTACTTGGATTGCCCCTCCTACCTTTTATGCCACCTCCACCTACTCTGAGAGCTCCCCAGATGAAACTTGTATCTTTAATTTCTGGTTTAGGAAACTTCCCTGATTCTCTTAGGTGGGTAATTTGTCTTTCCACAGTGTCACTTGGCACAGTGGTTCTCAGCTGTGGAATGAAGGAGATGAGAATTTCTTGAGAGACTTTTAAAAAGTACACAACATTCCCAGCCTTCAATTCTCCCTGAGAATTAAAGATAAAGTCTTTTGATTGTCACACTTCTTTATAGCAGTTAAAGTATACAATTATTATTTATCCACGGGCCTGTTTCCCATCATGGACGGAGCTTCTCAAGAAAATCAACTATATCTTAGTCACCAACACATCCCCCATATATAGTATAGGTGCAATAAAATTGTTTTTTAAATATAGATTCAGTTTATCAATTTTCAGATTAGGACTCTGTTTCCAAACATAGTTGAGAAATGTTCCTTCCATCATGGTTTGGATTAGTATCGAAAATTAACTGTACACTTAGTTATTCTGGAGGTTGCACTCTATGAATTTTAAAGGAATGTTTGTTTCATTTCCCTCTTGTTCAAATCATAATAGTTCACTGTATAAATTCCCTTTCACAGAAAGTTTTATAGAGAAATGTGGAAAACATGAGTATGTGTTTATAAAGTATGCTTTATTTGCATCTCAATCTTAATAGGTTTATTTTAAGTGTACTATTCGGGGAGCTTCTACAGACACTTAGAATATACATTTGATTTACTCACAGGTGTATAAGCTATAATCTATTAAAATATGACTTTCATTTTGTTTTGAAAAGAAAAAGAAGAAAAATGAGAGCCCTCTGGTGGGCAATACTTTAAGTTCCAAATATCATATATAGTATTTTCCTGATAGGATTTTCTAAAGATTACAGAAACATTGTAACAAAAAGTAAGATGAAGTTTAAAAGTTATTTCAGGGCTTCCCTGGTGGCGTAGTGGTTGGGAGTCCGCCTGTCAATGCAGGGGACACGGGTTCGTGCCCTGGTCCGGGAAGATCCCACATTCTGCGGAGCGGCTGGGCCCGTGAGCCATGGCCACTGAGCCTGCGCGTCCGGAGCCTGTGCTCCGCAGCGGGAGAGGCCACAACAGTGAGAGGCCCGCGTACCACAAAAAAAAAAAAAAAAAAAAAAAGTTATTTCAACTCCTAAAGTATAATTTAAGTACATTAATTTTCCACAGAAAATGTCTGATTCTAAGTATTCTAAAATAAAATCAATTAAAAACCATAGGAAAACTCACAAAACAATCAAGAATAAACAGTTAAGCCCATTTTCTTATCCTCTCACATTGAGTTTAAATGAAACAGGTGCATCAGTTTAAAACCCAGAAAAGTGATAAAATTAGGAGTTGTGAAATGCAAATTATGCAATGAACAGATGCATTATTTTTTTCATTTTTTCCTAATTAAGGTGAAATTCTCAAATCATAAAATTAAGCATTTTAAAGTGAACAATTCAGTGGCATTTAGTACATTTACAGTGCTGTATACCACTACCTCTATCTACTTCCAAAATATTTTTATTATCTAAAAATAAAAACCCATACCCATTAAGCAGTTACTCCTCCATCCTTCCCTCCCTGGTCCCTGCCAACCTCCGATCTGCTTTCTGTTTCTATGGGCTTACCTATTCTGAATATTTTATGTAAATGGAATTATACATGTAACCTTTGTGTCTGGCTTCTTTCACAGAGCATAATTCTTTTAAGACTCATTCACATTGTAACATGTATCATCACTTCATTCCTTTTATGGTTGAAAAATGTTCCATTTTACGTGTATATCAATATTGATATACATTCATCTATGGATAGACATTTGGATTGTTTCTACCTTTTGATTATTATGAATAGTGGTGTATGAACATTCGTGTGTTAGTATTTGTTTTGAGTACCTGTTTTCTCAGTTCTCTGGGGCATATGCATAGGAGGGGAATTGCTGGGTCATATGGCAGTTGTGTGCTTAACATTTTGAGGAACCACCAAGCTTTTCCACAGCAGCCCCACCATTTTACATTCCTACCAGCAGTGTGAGAGGGTTCTAATTTTCCCACATCCTGACTACTATTTGTTATTATCTGTCTTAGTGGGTGTTAAGTGATATCTTACTGGGGTTTTGACTTACATTTCCCTAATGGATAATGATATTGAGCATATTTTCATGTGCTTATTCACCATTTGTATATCTTTGGAGACATGTTTGTTAATGTTAAGTACTGTGGTTGTTGAGTTATAAAAGTCCTTATATGTTCTGGATACCAGATATACGATTTGCCAATATTTTCTCCCATTCTATAGGTTGTCTTTGCACTTCCTTGATAACGTATTTTGATGTACAAAAGTTTTAAATCTTGATGAAGTCCTATTTGTCTGTTTTTTCTTTTGTGGCTTATGCTTTTGGTGTCATATCTAAGAATCCATTGCCAAACTAAAGGTCATGAAGATTTACCCCAATGTTTTCTTCCAAGAGTTTTATTGTTTTAGCTCTTGTATTTAATCTTTGATTCATTGTGAGTTTATTTTTGTGGTGTTAGGTAGAGATCTAACTTCATTCTTTTACATATGGCTATACAGTTGTCCCAGGGCCATTTGTTGAATAGACTGTCCTCTGCCATTGAGTGGTCTCGGTTCTTGTCAAAAAGCAATAGGGCTTAGATATATAGGCTTATTTTAGACTCTCAGTTGTATTCCATTATCCTATGCCAGTACCACACTGCTTTGATTACTGTAGCTTTGTAGTAAATTTTGAAATTGGGAAGTGTGAGCACTCTGACTTTGTTTTTTTCAAGATTGTTTTGCCAGTTCATTGCCCTCTGCGTTCCACATAAATTTGATCAATGGCTTTTCCATTTTGGCAAATAAAGCTATTAGAATTTTGATAGAATCAGTAGATCAGTTTAGGTAGTATTGCTACATCTTAATAATATTAATTCTTCCAATCTAAGATCATGGGATATCTTTTCATTTATTGAGGTCTTCCTTAATTTCTTCATAGTTTTAGCAACGTTTTATAGTTTTCAATGTACAACTCTTTCATCTCCCTTATTAAATTTATTTCTAGCTATTTTATTCTTTTTGTTGCTATTGTAAATGGAATTGTTTTTCTAATTTCCTTTTTGGCTCATTTACTGCTTGTGTTTAGAAACTCAGCTGATTTTGGTGTGTTAATCATGTACCTTGCAACTTTGCTGAATTCGTTTTTTAGCTCTAGTTGGTTTCTTTTGTACATAATTTAGTTAGCATAAATGTTTTTAAATCTTTGGGGAAAAGTAGTATATAGTTCTGGAGCTTTAATATTAACTTTACTATCCTATAAAGCAATATATTTCAAATAACCCTGCATTACTGTTATAATCAGAAAAAAACAAGTGCTTGATTAATTTGATTGTGTTTCATCAAATGTTATGTTTCTTAGTAACTGCAGAGTACCATACACATATTAATTTCGTAATTATTTCCTAACCCAGGCTATATTTATGCAAGGCTAAAGACCCTCAGTTTTAATCATTTTTTGAAGTTAAATATAAGAATTAGTTTGATCCTATCTCCTTCCAATCTGTACAAATGCCTGTTCCTGTATATGCAGTCCTGGCATGATGTGGGGAAAATTTGCACACAAAATTTAAAATCCTGTACACTGTAATGAAGTTGCAATAATAAAAATGGAAAAATGATACCTAGGCACAAGGTAACAGTAATGATTCCTGTGGTTCAGAGCCTGAGTCTATAGTTAGGGAGACAAGGAGGAAGTAAGAGGTGGGCAGCCTCTGTGGAGTGCTCCTGAGGATGGGGAAAGAGAGGGTAACTTTCAGGAGAGGGAATAGATACAAATAAGTGTTGGATACAAGCATGAGGAGCACAAGGGCAAGAAAAGCACAGACAATTTCCCTGCCTCTCACTATGCCATATGGCTTCAACATCACAGAAGATCAGTGGCCATTGAACCATGAATCAACAATCAAAGTCAATGAAAGTGCTCTTTCAGCTAATTGGTTCTAGATTATCTATGTATCCTTGGAGTCTAATTATTTTTCAGGAGCCCCAACAACTTAATTTCAGTTGTGTGTTCATTATAGATGGGGGAATTCTTGAGTGTCCTCAGACATTTTTCAAGAAAACCACATTGTGTCCGGTAATAGGTATAGTGATTGAATTCACTAATTTCAAAGTAGGGTAGCAAAGCAAGCAAAATCCCCACTGGTATATGTAGGAGAAATAGTCTATAACTTATAAAAATATGACAGTTCCTGTCTCCTGTATCTATTTCTTTCAGGTAGTAAAATAGTTACTTGAAGGAACCCAATTCTTGGGACATAGCTCCTGTATTGAAGACTCTGTTCTTTTTCAACATCGTTTTTTTTTTTAAAGATTTGTCTCACTGTTTGGGGTCTTTAGTGCTTCGGTGTGAATTTTAGAATTTTTTTTTTTCTATTTCTATAAAAAATTCTATTGGAATCTTGTTAGGGATTGCACTGAATCTGTAGATCGCTTTGGGTAGTATGGACATTTTAACAATATTAAGTCTTCCAATTCATGAACATGGGATGTTTTTCCATTTGTTTGTGTCTTCTTCAATTTCTTTCAACAATATTTTGTAGTTTTCAGTGTACAAGGACATCACTTGCTTAGTTAGGTTTATCCTAAGTCTTTTATTCTTTTTGATGCTATTGTAAATGATCCTATTTTCCTAACTTCCTTTTAAATAGTTTGTTATTAGTGCAACTGATTTTTATATATTGATTTTGTATCTTGCACCTTCATTGATTTTGTTTAGTAGTTCAAACAGTTTTTGTGGATCTTTAGGGTTTTCTATATATAAGATCATGTAATTTGCAAACAAATTACATTTGGGACAATTTTACTACTTCCTTCTCAATTTGGATGCCTTTTATTTCTTTTTGTTGCCTAATTGCTCTGGCTAGTGACAGTCACACAATAAAATACTAAAGCTTCCATCTTAAGAAAATGTAGCAAGTAAGATAGCTAAGCCTGTATTTCCCATTATAAAGGTGAAATTAAAAATGTATTTACTCTTTCATTTATAATGAACTTACTCTCATTACAATAGAGAGTAAGTTCAGACATTGTACAAACATTATTAAGTAGTGTAGCTCCTAAAGAATAATTTGAGATGAGTAAATCTTATGGTTTGAGCCTGTTGATTTATAGTTTATTGTAATTTTCAGGCTAGGTAACCTCTACAAATGCCTACAGTTAAAACAGTTTTTACATAAGGTCATGACATTTTCTTTGGATGAAAAATAATGCAGTTCTTTAATTTTTTTAAAAAAAGAATATTAAAGTTAAGCATTTCAGTTACAACCAGTCAAGATATTACTCAGAAAGGTTTTTCTAAATATCAAGTTTCCCTTCACAGATGCTATGTCCATTTTCTTCATAATCTTCTCTTATTACTACTCCAGTATCAGTTTTCTACCTTTCCAGATATTATAAGTAATTGGGTTTTCAAGCAGCATAAGGGAAACATCATAATCTCACAGAGTGCAGCATCAAACTTCTGATATACCTATTCATGAATCCCAGGAAATGCAAATTATCTCCTGACAAAATGATGCTACATTTTTTTCAGTTATGTTCTGAATAGAATAGATCACAGTTTCTGGAATTTCAACTTTTTGAATATCTGTATTAAAGAGATTACAGAGTATTTCTGGAAAAGCAGACTTCTCATTGGATCATGAAATATTTGTTTCCCAAATTTGTATGTTTCATCTTAGGCTCAAATCTCCTCTGTCACTGTCTCAGAAATTAGTAAAATATGACTTCTTTCCATATGTCTATTGTTTTGGACTGAATTATGTCCTCCTAAAATTCATAGATTGAAGCCTAATCCTCAGTGTGATTTTATGCTCTTTAAGAAGGTAATTAAGGTTACATGAAGTCATAAGGGTGGGGTTCTAATCCAATAGGACTAATGTCCTTATAAAGAAAGGAAGAGATACCAGAGAACTCTCTCTGCACAGATGTAGAAAACAGGCCAAGAGAGGAAACAGTGAGAAGAGGGCTGTCTGCAAGCCAGGAAGAAAAGTGTCACCAGAAATAAACCCTGTGGGCACCTTCATCTTGAGGCTCCAGAATTGTGAGAACATAAATTTTTGTTGTTTAAGCCATCTAGTCTGTGGTGTTGACTGCTATGGCAGTCCTAGCAGACTAAGACAGATTTTGAGTGAGAGAGAGAGAGAGAGCGAGAAGGACATTTATTATAAGGAATTGGCTCATATGATTATGGAGCCCGTAGAATCCAGTCTTCAGTGTGAATGGACAGACTCGAGACCCAGGAGAGCCAATGGTGCAGATGAAATCTGAAGGCAGTCTGATGGAGAATAACCTCTTACTCAGGGAAGCCAATCTTTTTCTTCTATTCAGGCCTTCAGCTGAAGGGGTGAGACCCACCTGCATTATTGAGGGAATCTTCTTACTCAGAGTTCACTAATTTAGATGTTAATATCATCCAAGAATACCCTCCAAGTTGACATGTAAAATTAACCATCACACCTTTCAAAGATATTTTCAAATTATACTGAAATTAAGCAATATATAGTCTAAAATTACTGCCTTCCCCTTTCCTTCCAATTTTACAATATCTCCTTGTAATTTTGAAATGTTATTTCTATAAAAATCCTGAGATATACAATATCCATCTTCTTTCACTTGGTTAATCATGTGTTTCACCATAATTTATAGTTGCCTAGGGGAAATGATCTTTCATTGATTGGTTAAGAGCTTTCCTCCCACATTTATTTGAACAGCTTGTTAGTTTTGTCCTTTTTCCTTTTGTAAGAATGAAAAATATCTGTAAAGGAACAGGCATCCATGGAAAAGGCATACAGCATAATTCAGATGTTATGTCAGAAAAATCTGTGTGTACCAAGAGCCCCAGAATTTAACCTCAATACTGTTTGAAATTGGAACTTTTCAAATAGGATTTCATTCACTGTGAAATGATATAGAGTTAAAATACAGTTCAATGATAATAATGTTAGTATCTTAAAAAAATCAATTCTAATATGTAACTTGATATGTTTCTTTTTTGAAAAATATCATTCATATTCACCAGGAAGCCCTTCTGACAAGGAGGAATGTAAGAGTCAAGATAGATGTTTTATTTCATCTATCTGCTTAGCCATAAAAATATCAGTATGTGCTATTTTTTTAATCTGAACTGACAGTTATGAGTAATCAAGATATTTCATATCTGTAATAGATTTTACCATCATGGGACCTGTATTCCTGCTATGTCTAGTGCCAATAGCCATGCCAACAAGTTTTTACTGAGAGAATTTCTCTCTGTACTTAACTACCTTTAATTTAAGATTATCAGTCTTATCTTAGAGAACCATACTTTTACTTTCTTTACCTTGTGCCTTTTTGTCCAACTGAAAGGATTTATTCAATGCCACTTAATGATTCAAAGATTTTAATAATATGTGTCATCTTAGCTCAGGGTGTTATAATGAAATATCATAAACTTGGTGGTTTATCAACAACAGAAATTTATTTCTCACAGTTCTGGAAGCTGGAAGTCTGAGATCATTGTGCCAGCATGATAGGGTTCTGCTGAGAGCCTACAGGTTGTAGATGGCTGAATTTTCACTATCTTCCTGTGGTGGAAAAAGAGTTTGATGTCTCTCTTGCCTCTTCTTATAAGGCCACTAATCCTACTCATGAGGGCTACACCTTCATGACTTAATTTCCTCCCAAAGGCCCTAGCTCCAAATATTTCTGGTTGTGGATTATATTTCAGCATATGATTTGGTGGCGGGGGACACAAACCTTCAATCCATTACAGGTGTGAACACTGTACTCTCGATATGTATCCCAGTATGAGTTTCAATTGGCCTGTATTACTTAAGGCCTTCTCAGTTTTATTTCATTTGTCAAAAATGAGAAATACTTATATTTTGTATCCTAGAAAATGTTGGACTGTTTGGAACACCTGGTTTTCTTTTATTCTTAAACACTGGCCAATTCATTTCTTAGCTCATATCTTTCTTGTATCACTTATTTGTGTGCAACTGTGGCACACGAATAATATTACTTACTAATCTCTATCTAAAACCACAAACTAAGTCAGTACATTATGTGTCTTTCAAATTATCACAGGTGACACTATTACCTAATATTTTGTGCAGAATAATATTGACTGTCATCTTTCCAGACTCGTATAGAAATGTCCTTGGTACCTATTGCCCAGCACCAAGGTCAATGACATTTAGTATTTTTTCATTAGAACCCCATTTCTGGCACCAATTTCTATATCAGTCAGTATAGCTAAGTTATGCTGTGATAACCAGTGATCCAAACATCTTAGTAATCTATCAAAAAAATTATTTCTTGTCATGTTATATATCCTTTTTGGGTTAACTGCATGTATTCTTCACTCCAGGACTCAAGCTGATAAACCTGATCCATTTCTGAGGCATGCCGATCTCACAGCAGACAAATAAGAGAGAAGGTTGGATAAGATCATGGCTCTTATAGATTTTGTTTAGAAGTAGCACAGGTCACTTCCATTCATATTCAGCAGAACGAAGCAAATCATATGGCCAACCGTGATGTAATTGGAACAAGAATGTATTATCTTCTAATAGAGAAGTACTCCATGGGATGGACTCTGTTGGGAGAAAATGCAAAGGTTTTGGAAGATAACACAATTTTTGACACATTATTTTTTTTAAAATAATGATAATACCTAACATTTGCTGAGCATTTACTATGTACTAAGTATTGTTCTGAGCACTTTATCTGTATTTAGTCAGTTAATTTTTATAACAGCACCATTATGTAGGAAATAGTACTATCCCCACTTTACAGATGAAGGAATTTAGGCTCAAAGAGTTAAAAGGTTGTTTATGTGAAAAGTCACGTAACTTGCCACACTTATATTTGAACTAGGATGCCTAGTGCCAGAGTCTGGCCTCAATCATTACAGGATATTGGCCCTCCTTAAGCCGTTTATATAAGTCATATACATGTGTTCATAGGTATATTTTAATATAATTTTATAACAAAAGAAAATACTATAATTTTCCAAATATTTTGTCAAGTGCATTTTCTCCTACACTCTGTTTTTACTTGTAATCCAAAGATGGCTTATCTGACCTCATTAATTGTTTAGAAAAGGTTTGCCACATGATGTTACCATTTATAAATTTGTCCCACTGACCTGACAGTAGAGGATTCTAATAATTTTGTTGTAAACCTGAAATAGATGATTTTATTTATATATTTTTTGTAATCTGGATAAGGAACTTTATATGAATGGGGAGAAAGATTTCAAATATTTATTAAGTCCAAAAGCAATGTTTTCATGCCCAACTTCTATTATATGATTTCTCAGGAGACATTATGCTATGATCCTGAGATCTTTAAACATGAGCTTCTCTGTATTATGTGAAAGGGGAAAGATTAAGATGTCCCTAAATAGTAGCCTCTGTGGGATAGTTGGAAGAATTTATAGTAAGGAATGGAGATGTAGCTTATTTTAACATCACCTTTTGAATAGGTTAGGAAAATTTTGATTAAATTTTTTGCTGAGTGACTTTCTTAAGTCCATATCTCTTGACAACTAATTCCTTCTAAGAGATCCAGCTAATCAAACCATTGCTGACCCATCAGATGGGACATTTTTACATGTGTTTCTAGACTTCTGAACACATTTAAATTGAATAGCATGTGTGTATGTGTGCGAGTGTGTGACTAGGGGAAACACTGCTGATTTATTCAGAAAAGTGCCAGTACTCTTATTCAAAACAGACATATAGACTAAGCAGCCGCCAATAAGACCCTGCACTAATTTCTCATTTGTGAATTATACTTGGTTTAATGGAATCACATGAATTAAGTAAATTGAAGAGCTTTTTTGATTATACTGAAATCATATGTTTGTGAATATATTCACATAGTCTATAGTTTTTGTAGCTCTTTAGAGGTGCAAACCTCAGGATTTATGTGAATTATGTACCTGTTCTAAAGTGAATGAAGAGGAATGATTGAGCTGAACGTAAACTATGGCTACCAAGAAAACACATTATCTTAAAAAATGTTTAATTGTAGTTGACTTACAATATTATATTAATTTCAGGTGTACAACATAGTGATTCAGTATTTTTATAGATTATACTCTATTTTAAATTATTATAAAATATTGGCTATATTCGTTGTGCTGTACATTATATCCTTGTATCTTATTTTATACCTAGTTTGTACCTCTTAAACCCCAACCCTTCTCTCTCCTTCCACACTCTCCCCACTGGTAACGACTAGTTTGTTCTCTGTATCTGTTCTCTGTTTGTTCTCTGTATCTGTTCTCTGTTTCTGTTTTGTTATATTCATTCATTTGTTTTATTTTGTAGATTCCACATAGAAGTAAAAACACATAGTATTTGTCTTTCTCTGTCTGACTTATTTCACTAAGCATAATACCCTCCAAGTCAATCTATGTTGTTGCAAATGGCAAAATTTCATTTTTTTAATGGCTGACTAATATTCCATTGTATATATGCCCCACATCTTCTTTATCCAGTCATCTGTTGATGGACACTTAGGTTGCTTACATATCTTTGTTATTTTGGAATCTAAAAAAAGAACTTCTGAAGAACCTAGGGGCAGGACAGGAATAAAGATGTAGACGTAAAGAATGGACTTGAGGACACGGGGAGGGGGAAGGGTAAGCTGGGACGAAATGAGAGAGTGTCATGGACATATATACACTACCAAATGTGAAATAGATAGCTAGTGGGAAGCAGCTGCATAGCACAGGGAGATCAGCTCGGTGCTTTGTGACCACCTAGAGGGGTGGGATAGGGAGGGTGGGAGGGAGACGCAAGAGGGAGGAGATATGGGGATATATGTATACGTATAGCTGATTCACTTTGTTATACAGCAGAAACTAATACACCATTGTAAAGCAATTATACTCCAATAAAGATGTTAAAAAAAAAAGAATGCTACTCTATGAACATTGGGGTGCATATGACTTATCAAATTAGTGTTTTCATTTTCTTCAAATATATACCCAGGAGTGGAATTTTGGATCATAAGGTAGTTCTATTTTTAATCTTTTGAGGAACCTCCGTATTGTTTTCCATAGTAGCTGTACCAATTTACATTCTCATGAACAGTGTACTAGGGTTTCTTTTCCTCCACATCCTCACCAACACTTATTATTTATTGTCTTTTTGAGGATAGCCATTCTGATAGGTGTGCTTTTGATTTGTATTTCTCTGTTGATTACTGATATTGAGCATCTTTTCATGTGGCCATCTGTATGTCTTCTTTGGGAAAATGCCTATTCAGGTCTTCTGCCCATTTTTTAACCAGCTTGTTTGATTTTTTTGATGTTGAGTTGTATGAGTTCTATATATATATTTGGATATTAACCCCTTATCTGACATCATTTACAATTATCTTTTATTCAGTAGGTTGCCTTTTAGTTTTGGTTGCCTTTTAGTTAATGGTTTCCTTCACTGTGCAAAAGCTTTTAAGTTTGACTAGGTCTCATTTATTTATTTTTGCTTTTGTTTTCCTTGCTTGAGGAGACAGATCCAAAAAAATATCGCTAAGATAGATGTCAAAGAGTGTACTGCCTATGTTTTCTTCTGAGAGTTTTATGGTTTCCAGTCCTAAATTTAGGTCTTTAATCCATTTTGAGTTTATTTTTTTATATGGTGTGAAAAATGTTCTAATTTCATTGTTTTTGCATGTAGCTGTCAAGTTTTCCCACCACTTATTGTCTTTTCCCCATTGTATATTCTTGCCTCCTTTTTCATAGATAATAGACCATATGTGTTTGGTTTTATTTCTGGACTCTATATTCTGTTCTGTTGATTTATGTGCCTGTTTTTGTGCCAGTTCCATAGTATTTTGATTACTGTAGCTTTGTAGTATAGTGTGAAGTCAGGGAACATGATACCTCCACCATTATTCTTTTTTTCTCAAGATTGCTTTGGTGATTAGGGGGTCTTTTGTCATTCCATACAAATTTTAGGATTATTCATTCTAGTTCTATGAAAAATATGGGAATTTTGATAGGAATTGCATTAAACCTGTAGATTGCTTTGGACAGTATGGACATTTTAACAATATTAATTTTTACAGTCCATGAACATGGGACATTTTTCCATTTCTTTGTATTGTCTGAGAAGCAATCAGAATGCCTTCAGAAATTTTCTGTCTGAATAATGGGATGCTGAAGCATTTATATACTGGCTCCTTTCTGCCATTGTCAAGGGTGACCCCTGAAGTATTAACTCCACCTTTTCTGCATTTATAGGCAGGTTAAGTGGCCTCTGTAATTTCAGAGAAGATCTTTGGGAAGAAACAGAAAGGCACACTGTTCACTGTTGAGGAGGAAATGTTTAATTGTATGGTATTGTCAACCACATCTGTGGCTGAATCTGAGGTTGGCAAAGGGACTTAGATGTGAAACACTGGAAACGTTTGCTACAATTTCCACCTTGTCCTGCTCAAATCCATGTGCACCCTGCGTTGAATCCACCCTGCCACTGAGTTTTCAAGGTGTTAGCTGGATAGCCTCTATGCACCACCAACACTGAAGACAAATCATAACTGACTGATATCCACAAATGAGTCATCCCACCCACCTAGTTTTTGAGTGCTAATTCTGTGGTGGCTATTTGCTGGTGGGCACTGAGATAAGACACAAATATCTATATGCTCTGTACAGTCAGAGTAAGAGTACCGGAAGAAGGTTACATGGAGGTTGTGATACTAGAACGGGCCTATTAAGTCGATTTAGAAGAAAAGTAATTTCTAGGGCATGTGCTGAGCTTGAGAAAGAATGTAGATTCTGACACTGGAAAAAAATATTTGAGGCTGAGTTAAGAGACTGTTTTCAGATAAAGAAGAAGGAAATCAACTTTGACAATATACCAGTCATAAAAATAAAAGCAAACACCAAAAATTAGTTTTATTATTTTTCACTTTAATCTTCTGAAGAATACTATATATATATTTTTTTTTTCAGCTTTCAGTGATATTCTTTGATTGCCTGAAATTCAGCAAATTTCTTCTACCTCCCACCTTTTTCCTCCAGTCTCTTTCAGTTTTTGTTATTTTCATCTTATGGGCAGCACGTTAGCATAAAACATTTATGATCTGTTCTGTCATGCTAATCTCCTGGGTCTTAATTCTACAGTTAAATATATTAAGTGCTCATCCCAGTCCTTTGCCTTATTTTTGCAATTATTTCTTGGTTAGCTGAAATTCACCCTCTAGAAGGTTCCTCAAGAAGAAACCAGGAAAAAAATATTTTCTGCATTCCTGTATTTTCAAAACTGTTTGTAGTATTTTTACTTGAAAGTCTGCTTGGCTGGATACAAAATCCTTGCATCATACTTCCTTTACTTCCTTATTTTGTAGGTGTGTTACTCTAATATAATCTCTGTTTTTCTCCACAGCCTGATTTTTTTCCCTCTTAGGTGACCCTTTTGCTTAGTTGCCCACTCTTTTTGATTATTATACTCTTGGTCTGCTTCCTCTGATGCACAGTGTGCCTTTTCAGTTTGGAAATTCAAGTTCTTTTTTATTTCAGTAAAGTTTTCAAATTTGAACCTTCAAATATGTGTCTTGTTAAGGGAATCAGGCAATGTATATTCTCAATCTTTACTTATCTTCTATGTCTACTGTTTCCCCTCTAGTCCTTTATAGCTCTTTTTTAAAAAATTAATTAATTAATTTATTTTTGGCTGTGTTGGGTCTTCGTTTCTGCGCGAGGGCTTTCTCTAGTTGCGGCAAGCGGGGGCCACTCTTCATCGTGGTGCGCGGGTCTCACTATCGCGGCCTCTCTTGTTGCGGAGCACAGGCTCCAGATGCGCAGGCTCAGTAGTTGTGGCTCACGGGCCCAGTTGCTCCGCAGCATGTGGGATCTTCCCAGACCAGGGCTCAAACCCGTGTCCCCTGCATTGGCAGGCAGATTCTCAACCACTGCGCAACCAGGGAAGCCCCCTTTATAGCTCTTTTTAAAATTCATTTTTCTCATTTCCATTCTCTGTGGCCCTTACAGTATTTTCAACTGTGTCTATTCTTTCTCACCCTCCTTTGAATATCATTATTACTACTATGATTGTGTTTTCTTCTACTTTTTTCTTGAGTTCTGCCTGCTCATCTCCTCATATTTTGACTAATCCTATTGACTTCACATCTCTGCCCTGAGTTATTCCAATTTTCACTTTCTTTTTAGAGGAAATTGTGTTGTTTTAATTTTGAGTCAGAAAATGTAATATTTTCATCCTCTCCATAGCTACATTTTCCTGGGAAGTGTCCCTCATCTATTGGTAAGGTTTAGGGTATACTGAACTTCTCTCAGATTCTTCTCTGTACATCCTGTTGCATATTTTTGCCTGATACCAGCAGTTTTATAAGGCTTTCTATATACTTTGGAGTATATGTGTGTGTATATATATATATACACACACACACATACATATATGTACAATTAGTTTTGTTGAAAATTTAGCTTTCAGGTTTTCTTATATTTTCTTCTTGATTTTTTATGGATTGCAGGAGAAGAAAGTGTTTTATGAAGCCATGTTCTTGCTGCATGTCCCAAATTTTTATTTCTCTCTTACTATTTCTGAATTCTGATATGAAAATGAGGCTATCCAGTTGAGTTCATTAGAATGGTAATTAGATCATATGTATAAATGCAGTATCATGAAAACCTGGTACTATCATGAAAACCTACTATCATGAATAATCTATTCATTATCCTAGGCAATCTTAGCATAGGAGACTGCCTATGTATAGGAGATTTTAAATGCTATTTTTCATATCGTAAATAGCTATGCTGAGGACTAATGGAACAATGTACATAGCTTAGAAGTTCACATTTTTAGTATATTTTTCTTAATGAGAATGGTAGAAATGATTAATTGCTTGTTCCGATTCACAAAGCAGCCCAGAGGACCAAAATAGCCAATTTCATTATTTCAATAATTGTTTACACTGATGAAGCCTCTGTATGAGTTCCAGTTGTTGACCATATGTGCAGGAATCTTTATAAACAAAATACTCTTCACAACTACTTAAAAATAAGTACAACATATGCAACTGTACAAAGTATGCAACCAAGACCTTTTTTGTCAGTGTGAGGGGCTATCAAAACCAGTTATCTTCAGTGTTTTTCTTAAAAAGAAAAATATCAGATTGCAGCATTAAGTTCAGGAGAGACAAAATCCATGATATTTGTTATACCATGGAACTCCTGACTTGTTTGTGCACAATAGTCATCTGCTACATGATTGGAATACCAGTCAACCACAGAAACATTATTTTTTAATTAACAAGCGAGCCAACTACTGGAGTTGGAAAAATATTTGATAGATCCAAGTATAAGACTGCTCAAAGTTCAATAAGAAAGAGAAAGGGATTCATTAATTCCATAGATGATCACTTTCCCTCTTGATTTTGCATTGTCTTGCACCTGCCTTAACATTGGTATCCTTCTTACACATGGTTTTAAATTTAAATGAATTAACCAAAGTGGCCAAGAAATTACATTCTTTTGTTTCCTTAGCCTCTCTTTATTTAGTGAGAAAGTAGATGCTAAAAGAGGATGGCTAAAGAGAACTTTTGACAAAAAAGGATAGCATATGTCATGCATTTTCAAAAGCTATATCATTTGTTTCAATTGACTTCAATTAATTTAACTTTCCCAAGAGAAAGTCTGGTAAATATTCTGAAATCAAGTGAAAACCACATGTGAGAAAGAGATAAATTATACTAAACACTGGAATGTGGTAGAGTGGGAAGTTCTCATTTAAAAAGGCTGGGAGATTAATGAAAAACATGAATAAATTATTGCAAAAATTGCATATTTATGAAGGAGGTTTTCCTGGAGACTTTTTTTTCTTTGTTTTCTTTTTGGCTGCTTTGGGTCTTCATTTTTGCACTCAGGCTTTCTCTACTTGCGGCAAGCGGGGGCGATTCTTTGTTGCCGTGCGTGGGAACATTGGCACGGGCTCTAGGCGCACAGGCTTCAGTAATTGTGGCTCATGGGCTCTAGAGCACAGGCTCAGTAGTTGTGGAGCACGGGCTTAGTTGCTCCGCGGCATATGGGATCTTCCCGGACCAGGGCTCGAACGCGTGTCCCTTGCATTGGCAGGTGGATTCTTAACCACTGCACCACCAGGGAAGTCCCTGGAGAAAGAGTATTAACTAGTCTTAAACATAGAAGACATGACTATGCTAGTTTGTGGTTTCTTAATGTATTTCATATTGTATGAAGTTGCATATTAGCATATCTGTATTCTTCAGCCAGAGTTATTTCTTTCATTACTATTATGTTCTGAGGAGTAAACATAAAAAAGGAGACCTTTTCTCCTTCTCAGTCAAACGAATACATCATAGATAAACATCTAATTATCCCATGTTTCAAAGAAATGGTAGTGGGAGAAAAAATGTTTATTTTTATATAAAAGGCATGAAGCTAGAGACCTTGCATATAGTGTCTCCTTACATCAACAATATATAAAGTTTAAAATTTTATCTACTGTGTAACCTCCAATACATCATCCCTCAACATCCCTGTAAAATATCTATAAAATCACAAAGAAGAAGTTATAAATTTGATAAATGAAATAAGCTAGGCCAGAAAGAAAAATCTGTATGGTCTTACTTATATGCAGACTTTAAAACAGTTGAATTCATAGAAGCAGAGAGTAGAATGGTGGTTACTAAGAGTGGGAGGTTGGGGGAAATGGGGAGATATTAGTTAAAGGGTACAAAGTTGCAGTTATGTAGGATGCATAAATTCTTGAGCTCTAATGTAAAGCATGGTAGATAATAACATTATATTGTATACTGGAAATTTGCTAAGAGAGTAGATCTCATGTGCTCTTGCCAAAAAAACCAAATAAATACCAATATGAAAATGCCAGGACCTGGTTAGCATATCCACTAACAGACAGATTGAACCAGGATAAGAACAATGCATCCTGATCTCATGGCATATCTGAATATTTCTTTATGCACTAGAGTCCCATGGAAGATGGGAAGACATTATCTCTCTAACACAGCATGCCCCCAGCTGAATAAATGACATAGAGGGTCCTTCCCATTACCAGCTAGGTGCTACTTGTTGAGGAGGCCAGAATTCTGGTTCCTTCTTGTCTATAATCCCTATCTCCAGACTATTCTATCTTGTTTTCACATTCATACAGAAATAGCAACTCCAAGCAAACAGTTGGACATAAAGGACAGAAGCTGTTGTGACATTATATAAACTTGATTGTCTCATGGTAAGGAGATAAGAGGAATGTTGTTGCCAGATTGCTGGGAATATTATTTTCTCACTTTTTTCAAAAATTCAGAGTACCGCAGAACCAGGTGTGGGGAGAGGAGAAAATAATGTCTATGTGGCTGATCCCTCTGACAAAAATATAGAAATTAAATCGAGAACTACGAACATTAGCCTGCTCTTTTGTTGATCTGAAAAGAAGGTCACCCTTCAACTAATGCAAAATTGCCACCACTTCTACAGTACTTACTATATGCCAGATATTGTTCTAAACTCTTTGTATAAATTAACTCTTTTAATTTTCCTAGAAACCTTATGAGGCAGATATTGTCATTGTATTACCCAAACTTTACAGATGAGAAACTGAAGCATAGAAAAGTAAAATTCACAGAACTAGTAAGTGGTAAAATTTGATTTGAACCCAGGCAATCTGAATCCAGTGTCTGGACTCCTAATCATGATGCAATACAGAAAGAGAGTGGGACCCAAGTGGGTTCTGCATCAGACCTAACTCAGAGATCCACCACTTCAAAATTTGTTAAGAAATGAAACATCATTGGAGTCAATGAAAAAATATGACAGAACATGAGGAAAGAAATATCATCCTAATGAACCAAGGGAATAGCTACCTCTGAAAATTATCTCTTGTGAAATCCAGAAGAAAATGTTAAGAAATTATATGGAATCTTTAATGTTGTGTCAGAAGGGAGAAGAAAACCTAAAATCACTAAGTGGTGATAAAAAGAGAAAAGGCAATAGGATGGGGTGAAAATAACGGTAGGAGATTGGAAAGAATTTCAAGAAGATCTAACAATATCAGATTAAAAATTCACAATATACTGTATACTGATACGTATACAGTTTAACCAGTAAAAAATAGGAAAAACTTATGTGTGTTTGCAAAAGACCTGAGATGAAAATTGATACTCCTCGAGAAAATATTAGACCAAGTGGAAAAGAAGCAATAATCAGTTATACATAGTAGAGATTGTTTTATGATATGGAAAAAAAAAAAAACCCTGATGAAATACTGAAAGAGCTCTCCATGTTCCACAGAAAATAAAAGATATTTATCTTAGATTCTTAAAGGTAAAATATATCTGCCTCTTTTGTGAGCTCAAATAGTTAAGTCTAAAGGGAATTATCAATTTCTCATTTGTTTGGTGGAATTCATTCCTAAAATCATAAGGGCCCTGGACCCAGGGCCAGATGATGGTAGTTCCTTGACAGCATTTTCCATTTCTTTTATGGTCTGGGCAGCCTATACCTTGTTCCATGTTGATCATTTATATATTCTAGAGAAACATAAAGGCAATCTGAATTTCAAAGTTTATAGCTTAGTTATATATTTTAATATTTAAAAACAATACTCCTTCATATTTGTGGTCATATACACTTTCTCATTCCTGATGTTATTTATGCCTGTAGTTCTGTCTTTTCATCTGCTAGCTAGTCTAGAGACTTGTTTATGTCATGGATCTTTTCAAAGAACCAGCTTTTAAATACAATTAGCAATTCTGCTGTATTTCTGTTTTCTTGTCTTTTAGTTTCTGCTCTTTTTTTATTATTTCCTCATGGGTTTCTTAAGCTTGGCTTTTGTTGGGTGGAGTGCTTTTACTGATTCCTTGAGTTGAATATTTAATTTGTTTTCATTCTTTCTTGATTAATACTAAGAGCATTTAAGGCTACAACCTTTTTTTTTTTTCTTTTCTCTTTCGCTGTATCCCATAACTTGTAGTGCAGTTGCAATATCTAACTAGTATGCAATTGCAATTTTTATTTTCTTAATGACACAGGACTTAAGAAAGTGCTATTAAATTTCCAAATGGATAGATATTCTGGATGTTTGTTATTCCTTTAACTCTTCCTATTATTTCCTAATTTATTTCACTGTGGATGGAGAATGTATCTTGTATAATTTCTATGGGAATTTTGAAATATATACTTTTTGGCCTAATGTATAATCAATTTTAAGGTTTCCATGGGAATTGAAGAAGGAGTGTTCTTTATCAGAGTTAAAATATATGAAGCAATTAAATCAATTTTATTTATTGTATCGTTAATTTTCCATGCATACTGTGTAATGAATATCCCTGGTTACAGCTGAGCAAAATTAGTTTCTAATTTTCTGGTTTTTGATTTCTAGTATCTTTCCCAATCTTACTGAGGCTGATCAAAGAAAGTGTTCTAGAAATATGCATTAAAAAATCAAACATCAATTTATTGGGAGATTTGATATATATATCTGGTTTTGAACAACATCATGTACTTGTAATAATATTCTTTAATATGATTTGATATAATCAAATGTATATTGGTTGCCATATCATTTTAGTGTTTTCAATGCCAAATTAATTTGGTATTAAAATTGCAGCCTCTGCTTTACCTTTTATTTCTGTTTACTTGATATATTTATTTTACCGTTAACTATTTAGGTTACTTTATTTTAAATGTATTTCTTTGAAAGCACCTTTGATTAATTTTTCTCACCTGTTTTTCTCTCTTAATAAGGGATTTTGTCCTGTTTAGATTTATTTCTAGAACTCCATGTTTCCAAACAGCATTTTTAAATAAATCATAATATTAATAGTGATGCCTAGTTAAAATGTTTTCCATAGACAAATACGTATGTAAACACTGAATACTACAGAACTTCTTAGAAATTTAAATTTCACATTAGAAAATTAAAGGCTCTAATAAATTTTGAGTAAAAGAACCTGTTTAAATCTTATTAATTCAGCTGACAATCTAAGTTTTTATAATGCCTGAGAGATATATTTTTGCATAGAGAGGGCTATTTAAAATTAATTATGCTTTAAAATAATACCTAATTTATACCAACTAGATAATAAACTTCATTTTTCTTGGGTCATTAAGTTCAACTTAGAAGTCTTGCTATGTTATTTATAGATCTCATAAAATAAGAACAGTCACCATTTTATATAAAAAAATTTTTGTTCTATATCAAGTTGAACACATTAAACTCTTAAATCTGACCCAGTTATAAACCTAATTAATTAAAATCCTTGTATATATTAAACTACACTTCAGAAATTCAATATAGTCAAAAATTTTAAGCATTCTATATATATTTGACAGAATAAGTTTACAATTCTAACATGCTCACGGTTTAAAAAGTCAACATTACAAATTATATATAAATGAATAAAATTAATTTCTCTTAATTATACCAGTAGTTTGCAAACAAAGTTCTGTGTATATTTCCACTCAAAATCACAAGAAAAATGTGTCAGATTTCTTAAATATTAAGTATAAAAATATAAAACAAATACACAAAAGTATTTTTAAACAGCAAAAGTAAGCTTAATTAGCTTCATCTCTATAGTTGGTTACTTTTATTTTTAATTTCTTTTTTATATTATAGTTGATTAAAAATTATGTGTTAGTTACAGGTGTATAGCAAAGTGATTCAGTTATACCCATACAAGTATACATTCTTTTTCAAATCCTTTTCCCATTTAGGTTGTTACAGAAGATTGAGCCAAATTCCCTGTGCTATACGGTAGGTCTTTGTTGGTTATCTATTTTAAATATATTGATAGTAGTGTGTACACATCAATCCCAAACCCCCAATCTATTCCTTCCCTACCCGCACCCCACCTGCACCCCCTGGTAACCATAAGTTCATTCTCTAAGTCCGTGATTGTTTCTGTTTTGTAAATAAGTTCATTTGTGTCATTTTTTTTAGATTCTGCATATAAGCGATATCATATGATATTTGTATTTCTCTGTCTGACTTACTTCATCTAGTATGATAATCTCCAAGTCCAACCATGTTGCTGCAAATGGCATTATTTCATTCTTTTTAATGGCTGAGTAATATTCCAGTGTATATATGTACCACATCTTATCCATTCCTCTGCCGATGGACATTTAGGTTGCTTCCACGTCTTGGCTATTATAAACAGTGCTGCAGTGAACATCGAGGTGCATGTATATTTTGAACCATGGTTTTCTCCAGATATATACCCAGGAGTGGAGTTGATGGATCATATGGTAGCTCTATTCTTAGTTTTTTAAGGAACCTCCATACTGTCCTCCATAGTGGTTGTACCAATTTACATTCCCACCAACTCTAAAATGTATAGATTTATATTTTAGAGCAGTTTCAGGTTTACAAAAAATTAAGTAGAAAGTAAAGAGAGCTTCTTTCATGCCACTCACACACAGTTTCCTCTATTATTAATATCTTTCATTGGTGTGGTATGTTTACTATAATTAATGAATATTGATACATTACTACTAACTAAAGTTCATAGTTTTCAAGAGGGTTCACTCTTTGTACAATTATATGGATTTTGATAAATGCATAATATCATGTATCAACCATTACTATATCATACAGAATCATTTCACTGCACTAAAAATCCTCTCTGCTCCACCTATTCATTTCCTCAACCCCCACCAATATCTGACAACCATTGTTCTTTTCACTGTCTCAATAGTTTTGCCCTTTCCAAAATGTTGTATAGTAGGAATCATGTGTAGCCTTTCCAGGATGGCGTTTTTCACTCAAAACTATGCATTTTAGGTTCTTCCATGTCTTTTTATAGCTTGATAGCTTATTTCTTTTTAGCACTGGGTAATATTCCATTGTATGGATGTATCACAGTTTGTTTATCCATTCATCTATCCCAAGTTTTGTTATGAATAGAGCTTCTGTAAATATCCATGTACAGGTTCTTGTATGGATATAAGTTTCCCACTCCTTTGCCTAGACACTAATAAGCTTGGTTACTGGATCATATGGAAAGTATATATTTAGTTTTAGACAGAAACCACCAAACTGTCTTCCAGAGGGGCTGTATAATTTTGCATTCCCTTCAGCAATGAATGAGAGTTCCTACTGCTCCACATCCTTGTCAGCATTTGGTGTTACCAGTGTCCCTGATATTGGCCATTCCAAAAGATGTGTAGTGGTGTCTCGTTGTTTTAATTTGCAATTCCCCAATGACACATGATGTTGAGCATCTTTTCATATCTTATTTGCCATCTGTATAGTATGTCTTCTTTGGTGAGGTGTCTGTTCAGGTATTTTTCCCATTTTTAAGTGGGCTGTTCATTTTCTTATTGTTGAGTTTTAATGGTTCTTTGTATGTTTTGGATTCAAGTTCTTTATTGCATATGTGTTTTGGAAATATTTTCTCCCAGTCTGTCCTTCAGTTCTTTAACATTTAAAAATTAATATTGTTAAAACTGGCAGTCACTTATCTACCAAGAGATGCTGATTCATCATCTCAAGTTTGCTGACACTACTGGGTTGAAAAATCAAGACACCATTTTTTTATATGGAATGGTAATGGTTGTGGTATTCTGTTAAAATTAGTAATAGCAATAATAACAGTAACAATAAAAGCAGTTGACTTTTTTGTATTATGCCAGCCACTGTGCTAAGGGCTTCCAATGTGTCATCTCATTGACTCCTCATAACAATCTTCCATAGCAGTTACTACCGTTATTCTTATTTAACAAGTGGCAACATTACAGCATGGAGAAATTCCACAACTTTTCCATAACACAAGGCTTTTGGTCTTATAGTATTATCTGGGGAAGAGCTGAGTACCTCATACCCAAATTGTAACAAATCAAAAGCCTCCAGATAGATAGGGATAGGTAAAACTTTCCCTCTTTGTCTAAACTTTGAAAAATCAAGATGTTTGCTTCTTGACAGATGGGTGCTTAAATAAGGGTAAATATGGTTTCTGATTCTGTAAAATGTTTTTACAAAGCTTACGTTCTCATTTAGCTTTGAAATAGAAAGCTTCTGAGTAAATAGAAGATGCTTGGTTAAAGATAAAAGAATTTCTAGCTCTAAAAGGACTGAAGTATTATCAAAGGTCAGCTCCAAATGATTGACTAATCAGGCATTCAGCATCTAGCTCAAAAAGCTTTCCACTGATTTCAAAGAGAAGCCATTTAGCTTTCTTTACTAATTAAGAAGAAGATAATTCAGATTTCAAAATTATATGATCATTAGCAAAAGTGTAAAAGGAATCCACAGTTGCAACCACGGTTAGTTTTGATGATGTGCATAGCTATCACATGCCACAGTGATTCAGAATGGTGTTAGCTTCTAAATTTCAAGAAAGCTTAAACTACAAAACTGTTGTGTAAAAGAAAGTATTGTAAGATTTTGTGGAAAATGTAAGCTACTGTCATTAAGAAAATAACCCGTATATTTAGTATGCATTTTTTTCCATTAAGAGCTATTAGTGCCGTGATTAAGAGCTGCATTCTGGAGGTAGACAGGCCTTTGGGTTTAAACACTTGTCTTTCCACTTATAATCTGTGTTATCTTAGACAAGTCACTTAATCATCCTAACCTGTTTTCTGGTCACTAAAATGGGGATAAAACTAATATATGAGGCTTCCCTGGTGGTGCAGTGGTTGGGAATCTGCCTGCCAGTGCAGGGGACACGGGTTCGAGCCCTGGTCTGGGAAGATCCCACATGCCATAGAGCAACAAAGCCCATGCACCACAACTACTGAGCCTGCGCTTTAGAGCCCATGGGCCACAACTACTGAACCTGTGTGCCACAACTACTGAGCCCGTGCACCACAGCTACTGAAGCCCGCGCGCCTAGAGCCCACGTTCCGTGACAAGAGAAGCCACCACAATGAGAAGCCCGCGCACCACAACGAAGAGCAGCCCCCACTCACCGCAACTAGAGAAAGCCCGTGCGCAGCAACAAAGACCCAACGCAACCAAAAATAAATTTAAAAAAAGAAAAAAACTAATATATGTTAGTGTAGTTATAAACACTAAATGGTGTAAAATGTAAGAATGCATCTAAAATAGTTCCAACTTCAAAATAGCAGCTATCTTTATGGGGTTAATTTGCTTCCTGCATTACAGCTTTGAATTTGTGGATCTTATCTTACTAAGGGAGGTGGTGTTTCCTTACAAACCAGCAAGTAGCTAAACTAAAAGAAATGCATTTCAGTTTTAAAGTTAAAACAAACATAATTGACCTTTTGATCATTTTAAGAACCTATCTTTTTCATCTTCTCCTACTTTAACAATTGGTTCATTTTAAAAAAATGTATTGTTTGCCTACACTATAGCAGTCACCATTCTTTATACTGGAGTGGCATATATAAATAAAATACTTCCCTTCTACACCTACAAGTGTTCTCTGTAACATATATTCTATTGGAAATTCAGTTAAAATCCATTTCATTTGGAGACTTTTACTATTCCTCTTGAGATAATCAGGAATTTTTTGGCAGAGGCAGAGGGGTAGTGTTGACAGGGACAGGGATTACAAAATTAAGAAAGAGATTCAGCTATTTGGGAAATAATGTGGTTGCTTATTTCACTTTATTTTCCAAAAGTTTTCTCAGGACTTTTCTATTGTTACTGATTAGGAAATGATAGTCTAAGGTATTATTACTATTTTATTTTTGTAAATGGAAGAATTGTCATTTACTCACTTTATACACTTCTATGCCCTCTTGTTCCAGGAGAAAACTTTCAAAGTGTTATTTTGGAGAGGTCATTAGGAAGTTCTCTGACACTGAGATTCTTAAGACTCCTTCCTCTCTTTTTCTCTGCTGCCTTTGTCCAAGAGTGCAGCAGTTGGATGAAATGCTGTATAGCCCTTTCTGGAAGAAATATGGCATAACATTCCTTAATTTTCAGAATTATAGGCATAGAATTTTTCAGCCCTATCTGTCCAGATCTGAACTTCTACCTCACTATGGTATTGTGATCTATTACCAGGAACCAGAGGCCAGCTTTCAAAACTTAAAAGGATTTCATTTTAACTCTGGAACTTGATATTTTAAAAACTAAAAATGCCATCAAGTTTAAAGTTAATTATCTCAATCCTTCTAAGTCTTGGTATGAAGCTTAACTTACAGAGAATGCTAATGTGCCAAATGACTTTCAAGCTACCTTGTTACTCATTTAATTCTCAGGTCTTAAAATCTAGCCACAAAGCATATATGAAGGGAATTCCTCCAAACTACTTCACGTTAAAAAAAAAATAATTCAGAGAATGTATGCCAAAAGTAATTTACATCTGTAAGAAAATCTGGCCAACAAACTAGAGGAGAATGAAAACTTCTAAAAAAATAAGATGACTACAGTGATGTTCTCAGAAAGTGACACTAGCCATAGCATGTTTTTTAATGAATTGTGATGGAAAAAGATACATGGGGAAATAAGACTCAAGAAGCAGCTAGGGAACAGAGCAATGTGGGTTCTACAAACATGGCCTGCCTGAGGTTCTTAGTGACCTAAAAAGCAACAGGGATCTATCTGGGGATGTTGGGAAGCAAGAACAGCCCCTCAGGTTGCTACAGAATGGGCTTGCTCAATTTTTTCACTCCTTTAGGGTAGCCAGAGAGTCCTAAAGTCATCTAGGGGGTTAGGAGCATAATTTGGAAGCTCTTACCAAAAGAACTCCTCAGAAACACTGCATGTCCTTGAACAGCTATTCCCAAATAGTTTGTTGAGTTAAACACACACACACACACACACACATACATACATACATACATACACACACACACACATGAAAACCAGTCTTCAATCTCTCTGAGGTCCAGCTTCTGAATCTGTAAAGTGGGCGTTATGCTTTACCTCATGGGTTTTTATGATGATCCTGTGATGCCTTGTGTTTGAGGATAGGGCCTTGTGCCCTTACTGCAGTTCTATCTCTAGAGTATAATCAAGTTCCTGTCACAGAGCAAATGCTTAGCAAATATTTTCTAAATAAGTGAAATGAAAAAAACAACAAATCAAGTATTTGAGCATGACCTAAAAGAACTTAAAATCCTATACAAATGCTAATTGTTATCATTATAAATTCTTCTATGGAAACTAAAATACAAAATCATGTCATATTCTTTCTCCATGGTTGAATTGATTTGCTGTAATTTCATATATGAAAGGGTTATTTTGAAAGTGGTGAAATATTTTCATGTAAATCCTAGTCATCAGTCTATAAAGAAAAATACGATGGCTGTTAATACTCCTGCTTTGAGTAATGGTGTTGGTCAGTTGGGGACAGGGAGACATTTCCTCTCATGACTTATATAACTAAACGTGCTACAATGACTATCTGGTTTCCTCAGAAGAATATGACATTGGACTTACTCCAAATACTAACTGAATATCACACACCAAGTCTTGCAAGACTAGAAATCTTCTCTGTTAATGACAGATTCTTTGTTATCAAAGATACAACGCAGTGGAAGCTAACTAAAGAGATCATCTGCTGATCACAAAAAGTTTTTTTAAGAAGGAGCTACTCACCAGAGGTTCCTGCTTCTTTATTATAAAATCAAGGCTAAGAAAATCCTGGAGTCTTTAATTAATCATGGTCTTACAGACTGAGTAAACTATATTTTAAAAATTTAGAAATAATCTTGTTTTGTTTTCTATTTTTCAATATCATTTAGGAGTCCCGTATAGCCAAAATTTTTTCAGCATGAAATTAATACTTCTGTATTGCTGGAAAGATTTGAAACATTTTAATATGTTTTTCTACCATTTAATGTTTTTCATACCCTATGCATTCCTTTTTTATTCATTCAACAATGTGGGTGTCATCTGGTGGCCCAAATCATCCTCTTCAACTTCCTAAATTTTACCATGATATTACATCCTGTGTCTTTGCTTTATTGTGTAAGAGCTCAGATGCCCATTTGTGCTTACTAAAATCTTCATATTATTTGATTTTTACTTACAGCTGATAAACTGCTGACTTTCCTTCTATTCACATTAACAAAATATTTTTCATGAAGATTCCTATAGGACCTGTAACATAGATCAAAGGGAATCTAAAGAGAGAATGACTGTATCTTTTTTCTCCATCTTTAAAACTCATTTTTGCTTTAAAGAAATAAATTCAACAAAATATCTTGGTAAACATAAAGTAATTCAAATATGGAATCAAAAAATTAATACTTTTTCTAACATGTATTTGTATGTGATTATATGGTATCTTCTTTATTGTGCACAGTGAGTTCCATAACAGTAAGGGTTGTTTTTTAATCCTATCAGAATAGTGCTTTATAACCTATAGGTACATAAGGAAAATTTAATTTATTCTACTTTAAACTTTATTCTTAGTGTTCATTTATTCTGCTCATTCTATGATACATGAACTCTAAAATCTCTTCTTTTTTGGCAAAATACATAGAACATAATATTTTTCATCTGTTTATTCTAAAATTTTAAACAAGCATATTTTTTATTGAATTTCTATGATCAAATGTATCATACATATGGTACGTAATTAACAATTTGAACTTAATAGAGAATTTCGTTTTCTTTGTCAGCCCACATTTTTTCCACTAACTGCAATAAAAAGAATGGGCTTTTATTATTTGTTTATATAAAGTCAATAATTTCATGTCCAATTTTCATTTTTACTTGAATTTTAATAATTTATATGTAGATTATAAAGGGTTCCATTTCTCTTGACAGATTGTAGGAAGAAAGATTTTATTTCACTTCAGCCATGATTATACTCAGACTGGATATTTTCTACATCTCATGCAAGTATTTTCCTAGTCTAAATATAATATTTAAAGATAATTTTGTGTATTTACAGGCAATGACTGCTTTGTTTAAAATTTTTTTACAAATTGTATTGAAGTATAGTTGACCTACAGTGTTGTGTTTATTTCTGCTGTACAGCAAAGTGATTCAGTTATACATATATCTTTTTCATATTCTTTTCCATTATGGTTTGTCAAGGATATTGAATATAGTTTCCTGTGCTGTACAGTAGGACCTTGCTGTTTATCCATCCTATATATAATAGTTTGCCCCTGATAATCCTAAACTCCCAATTTTTCCCTCCCCTACCTGCCTCCGCCCCCACCCCCTCTGGCAACCACAAGTCTGTTCTCTGTGTCTTGTGAGTCTGTTTCTGTTTTATAGATACGTTCATTTGTGTCC
This sequence comes from Lipotes vexillifer, assembly GCF_000442215.2. NCBI lineage: Eukaryota > Metazoa > Chordata > Mammalia > Artiodactyla > Lipotidae > Lipotes > Lipotes vexillifer. Next base: position 2,465,012 of record NW_006779050.1, on the reverse strand, counting down.
TATTTTAGATTCCACATAAAAGTGATATCATATGGTATCTGTCTTTCTCTTTCTGACTTATTTTGCTTAGTATGATAATCTCTGGGTCCATCCATGTTGCTGCAAATGGCATTATTTCATTCTTTTTTATGGCTGAATAATATTCCACTGTATATATGTACCACAGCTTCTTTATCCGTTCATCTGTTGATGGACATTTAGGTTGTTTCCATGTCTTGGCTGTTGTAAATAGTGCTGCTGTGAACACAGGGATGTCTGTATCTTCGAATTATAGTTTTGTCTGGGTATATGCCGAGGAGTGGGACTGCTGGATCGTATGGCAACTCAGTTTTTAGTTTTTTGAGGAGTCCTCATACTGTTTTCCATAGTAGCTTCACCAGTTATATTCCCACCAACAATGTAAGAGGGTTCCGTTTTCTCCATACCCTCTCCGGCATTTATTGTTTGTAGAATTTTTAATGATGGCCATTCTGACCGATGTTAGGTGGTACCTCATTGTAGTTTTGATTTGCATTTCTCTTATAATTAGCAATGTTGAGCATCTTTTCATGTGCCTATTGGCCATCTGTATGTCTTCTTTGGAGAACTGTCTATTTAGGTCTTCTGCCCATTTTTTGATTGGGTTGTTTGTCTTTTTGTTGTTGAGTTGTACATGCTGTTTGTATAATTTGGAAATTAAGCCCTTGTCAGGTGCCTCATTTACAAATATTTTCTGCCAGTTCGTAGGTTGTCTGTTTTGTTTATGGTTTCCTTTGCTATGCCAAAGCTTATAAGATTGAGTAGGTCCCAATTTATTTTTGCTTTTATTTCCATTGCCTTAGGAGACCTAAGAAGACATTAATATGCTTCATGTCAGAGAATGTTTTGCCTGTGTTCTCTTTGAGGAGTTTTATGGTGTCTTGTCTTATATTTAAGTCTTTAAGCCCTTTTGAGTTTATTTTTGTATATGGTATGACAGTGTGTTCTAACTTCAGTGATTTACATGTGGCTGACCAACTTTCCCAGTACCACTTTCTGAGGAGACTGTCTTTTCCCCATTGTATCTTCTTGCTTCCTTTGTCACAGATTAATTGTCCGTAGGTGTGGGGGTTTATTTCTGGCCTCTCTATTCTGTTCCATTGATTGATCCACATGTCTGTTTTTGTGCCAATACCATGCTGTTTTGATTACTGTACACTTGTAGTATTGTCTGAAGTCTGGGAGAGTTATGCCTCTTGCTTTGTTCTTTTTCCTCAGCATTGCTTTGGCAATTCTGGCTTTCTTATGGTTCCATATAAATTTTAGGATTATTTGTTCTAGTTCCGTGAAGAATGTCATGAGAAATTTGATAGGGATCACATTAAATTTGTAGATTGCTTTTGGGTAGCATGTCTATTTTAATTCTTCCTATCCAAGAACATGGGATATCTTTCCATTTCTTTGAGTCATCTTTAATTTCCTTTTTATTAATGTTTTGTAGTTCTCAGCATATAAGTCTTTCACCTCCTTGGTGAGGTTTATTACTAAATATTTTATTTTTTTGATGTGATTTTAAAAGGGATTGTTTGTTTATATTTCCTTTCTGATATTTCATTGTTAGTGTAAAGAAATGCCACTGATTTCTGTATGTTAATCTTGTATCCTCCTGCCTTGCTGAATTTGTTTATCAGTTCTAGTAGTTTTTGTGTGGAGTCTTTAGGCTTTTTTATATATAGTATCATCTCATCTGTGTATAATGACAATTTTACCTCTTAACTACCAGTTTGAATACCTTTTATTTCTTGTTCTTGTCTGATTGCTGTGGCTAGAACTTCCAATACTATGTTGAATAGAAGTGGTGAGAGTGGGCATCCTTGTCTTGTTCCAGATTTTAGCAGAAAGGCTTTCAGCTTTTCACTGTTGAGTATTATGTTGGCTGTGGGTTTGTCATAAATAGCTTTCATTATGTTGAGATATGTTCCCTCTATACCCACTTTCATAAGGGTTTTTATCATGAATGGATGTTGAATTTTATCAAATAGGTTTTCTGCATCTGTTGAGATAATGATGTGGTTTTTGTCCTTTCTTTTGTTGATGTGGTATATCACATTGATTGATTTGTGTATATTGAACCATCCTTGTGACCCAGGGATGAATCCAACTTGCTCATGGTTTATGATGTTTTTTATGTGTTGTTGGATTTGGTTTGCTAATATTTTATTAAGGTTTTTTGCTTGTATATTCATCAAAGATATTGGCCTGTAATTTTCTTTTTTGGTAGTGTCTTTGTCTGGTTTTGGTATCAGGGTGATGGTTGCTTCATAGAATGTCTTTGGGAGTGTTCTTTCTTCTTCATTCTTTTGGAAGAGTTTGAGAAAGATCGGTATAAGTTCTTCTTTGTATGTTTGGTATAATTCCTCAGTGAAAGCCATCTGGTCCTGAACTTTTATTTGTAGGATTTTTTTTTTTTAATTACAGATTCTATTTCATTTCTAATGATTGGTTTGTTCAGGTTGTTTCTTCTTGATTCAGTTTTAGTGGGCTGTATGTTTCTAGAAAGTTGTTCATATCTTCTAGGTTGTCAAATTTGTTGGCATATAATTGTTCATAGTATTCTCTTACAGTTTTTTATATTTCTATGGTATCAGTTGTAATTTCTCATCTTTCATTTCTTATTTTGTTTATTTGGGTCTTTTCTCTTTTTTTCTTGATGAGGCTGGCCAGAGGTTTGTCAATTTCATTTACCCTTTCAAAGAACAAGCTGTTGGTTTTATTGACTTTTCTAGTTTTTTTACTCTCCATTTTACTTATTCCCTCTCTGATCTTTATTACCTTCTTCCTTCTGCTGACTTTAGGTTTTGTTCATTATTCTTTTTCTAATTCTTTTAGTGGTGGGTTAGGTTGTTTATTTGAGATTTTTCTTGTTTCTTAAAGAAGGCCTGTATCTCTGTGAACTTCCCTCTAAGAACTGCTTTTGCTCCATTCCACAGATTCTGTATGGTTGTGTTTTCATTGTCATTTGCCTCAAGGTATTTTTTAATTTCTTCTTTGATTTCATCTTTGACCCATTGGCTTTTTAGTAGATGTTGTCTAGTCTCCATGTAATTGTTTTTTCTTATTTCTTGCTTTGTTTTAATTTTTGATTCTTCTGGAAATATGGGAAGTAAGTAGAGACTTGCCTCATGGGTTTGAGATGTATACCCAAAATATACACTAATCATGTGACAAATTTTTCTATAATGTGAAAAGCATTTTGTTAGTTAAGATAAACATTTAGTATTAAGAAAAGACAAATTAGCCTTTTATTTATTGAGTTTATAGAATATTATAGAAGTATAAGTCAAAAGGAGAGGAGAAACTTTCAGGTATGAAAGTGTAAAAAATTAATAAACAGAAACCTCAATTAAATAGAATCTGGAGACCAGAAGGGAGAGTTCTCACACCCTGTGATGATAGCAGAACCTGACAGGAAGAAGAAAATCCTCTTCTTTCCCAGCAAGGACTTAGCCAAGGAAAAGCTATGGACTCTTTGTTTACTGTAGCCCTCCTCACTTCCTTGTCCTCTATAGAAGAGTTCTCCTCTACATTTTTTGGGGGGACTTGCATGTGGCTTGCCATGGTTTATACCCTGACTTGCAATTATTTGTTGATCCTGAATAAACCCATTTGTTGCTGGAGAAATAACTGGTGGTCTATTTTTGTTTTTAGGTCAGCAAAAGTCATATGCTTATACAAAATAAGAGCAGTCTGGGAAAGTCTTTTAAAGAAAGGGAAAAAAAATAGATATCAAGAAGGAAAACAGCAAGAGTAGAAATAGGTGATAATAAAAATGTTAAGACAAGATGAGAGAAAGAGAGCAATCAAGTGATCAAAGGAATGACCAAGAAGTAAAAGTAGGAAAAAGCTAAATACTATGGAGTGGTGGAGAATGCAGGGGCATTATTAGAAGTCAGGAGCCTCACAATCCAAATTTGGCTGAAGAGCTGTTGCTGGCTACCCTTATTCCATTTACAGATTCAGCTTGTGTTCTGATATCCCTAGAAATTAGGAGTTAGTGAGATCAGGGTTATCTTTCCCCAGAGAGAAAGAACTTGAGACCAGAGAATTTAAAGAGAAAAGGGTTGCCTAGAGACTGGGCTTCCATCAGGCACTGCATACCTGCAGATGAGTTTAACAGTTGGACTCCTCAGAAACAAGGACCTTGTATTTATAGTGGTGCAGCTGGAGGCACAAATGCCTCGGGATTGAGTGGGCTTGAGGCATAGAAGATCACACTGACAAGTTGGCTTGGAACTGCACTTATCTTACAGTTAATTCAGACTGTCATGAACCTATCCTATTGGAATGAAAATGGCAGAATCAACTGATATGAGGGAAGACTCAGGGTGTGCTTTAAGTACTCCATGGCCCAAGTCTTCAATTCCACTCATCTCTCCATGTGTCCAAAAGCCACTTTGTGGTAACTGAGCATGCCAGAAGTCTCCATACCCACTTGAGCTTTCCTAAACTTAATAGCCAGGAATAACCTATTAACTTAGGATCATAACTATAATTAATATGGGGTATGGATAAGCAAGACTCTGGAGGAGTCATTATCTGTCTTCCAGATGCAGGGGGCGAGGAAAGTATGGGAGTAACTGTGCATCTGAAAACATTCATATTCTTTTGGCTCCAGTCCAGATCCTGACTAATAATTTTGAAATGCTGAGGACAGAAGTTAAACAGGCATCTAGATCCATGTCCACTAGGGAGCCCTTGATCAGCTAGCGGCGGGCCAGCAGTGAGAAAAGCTCTGAATCTTGAAGCTAGGCCAAGAAAATAAAACCCATTGGGTCTGGGCCTATTGTAGGTACTAATGGAGGGACAGAGTCCAGATGAGGGTAAAGGCCAAAGTCGAAGAAGCAAGGATTGATTAAGAAGTGAGGGAGTTGTGTGAGTGCAAGTTGCATAAACTTAAGGAGGTCCTTCTTGTTAATGGCTCAGGAACTGTAAGGACTAGGGGCATAACTAGGGCCTTATGTGTGTTTCTGATTCTCTTGCCTAAATGCTGAGAAGGGAATGATAGTGAGAAGTAAGATATTATAAAAGCAATGGGTCAGGATAATAACTTATTGGGAGTCAACTGTAAAAACGCTCAGTCTATTGAAAAAGGTAATATGTTATTGGTCTGTCACTAATGACATATCTAAACAGGATTCTTTCTATGGCCTCAGGAATAAATGATGCTCCAATTTTTTTTCTCTTTCTTTTTGTTCTAAGTATCATTCCTTTGAAATATCTCCTTGAATTCCTTGTTCATTCAAGGAGGACTTAAAGGAAGGACACTTATCTTTAGCTATGTCATTTATTGATCCTTTTGTCGCTCTTCTGGGCTCTAACTAAAACTACTAATAAATTGTGTACTATCTGGAGCAAGTGGAAGCTTAAGAGATAGCTTCAGTGAAGCTGGTTTAAGAGTCCTTGTCTCTCAATGCAGAACCAAGCTATGACGTATTACATATTAACAATTAAAAATATAATATGGGCATGCATTTTGCCCATTACCTGAATGATTATTGTCATCCTCAGCTTCACATTGATATGGGCCCCTGATCCCCAAAAGGATTGCATCCAGGGCTAAATTTAAATCATGCATCAGAGTCTGCTGAGGCTAACAGGCAGCCCTGATGCCAGCACTCCAACAGGAAAAGTAAAGGTGGCAAAGGAGTATTAAGCAGAAATGGCTTGGCAAGAAGAGAGTAGAGGCTAAAATATACAGAAATGAAAAAGGGAGAGGAATCGTGGTTATATGGGAAAAGAAAAAAAAGGAAAATTTGATAATAATTTAGAAGAGGTTTGTAAATATAGAAATTTCAAAGGAAAAGAGGTTGTTTTACTTCATAAAGAAATTTCAGGCTCTGGATTTCCTGCCCCACTAAGATAATTTATGTAAATTGAAAGAAAGAAGTGGAAAGAGATGTAATTAGGTGAGAGGAAAAAGTAAAAGGAGCAATTGACTATGTGAAGTAGAGAAAATAAGAAATTTATACCAAAATCCACATGAAAAATTTGTGAATATATATTTCATGAATGTTTCTTACCTATGCTGTCTCAAATTGGATAAATGTTTGGGGAATATCCCTTTTTCCTGAACATTTACAATAAGATAAAGTGCACATTATGTAATTGATTAGAAATTTTATTCATGTCAGTATGTTGACATTAATTTTTTGCTGTTTAAATATTGCAGCTTTCATTAGCTATAATTTTTTGTCCTTCAATGAATTTATCATTATTATATTATTGTAGAGGTTGAATGAATGAATCAGTTTTTATCTAGAATATTCTTTAAATTTTAAATTTAAGATACTCAAAATTAAACACAAGAAACTATATATAAGGAAAAAGAATAGAAACAGAACAAAAATAAATGATTTCTAAAACTGGAATATTTATTTCTCAATTTGCTCTCTATGAATATGGATGTGGCATACATTTTACAAAAATTAGATTATACTATAAATACTAAATAGCAACCTCTTTTTTTTCACTTAATGTATTTTGCACGTTTGGCTATGACAATATAAATGCCTCTATGATATTTTCAGAGGCTTTGTGGCATTCCATTCAATGACTAGACATTTCTTCCAACCTGTTTAAAAGTTTAGTTTTTCCATTTTTCGCTATTATATAAAACAGAGAACATCCATCATAGCTAAATTTTTGCAGTTATCTCCAATTGTTGCCTTAATATAAGTTTCCCTAAAGAGAAGTAATGCAAAATGGGCCTACAGCCAAATTTCCCTAC
>NW_006779050.1:2421968-2457776 GCF_000442215.2 Lipotes vexillifer | reverse complement strand
AGAAAATGTTTAATGATTTATAATTCCACTAATGATATATGCAAGTATGCATTTGCATATGGAAGGGAATGAATCATGGGGAGGCAGAGGCCAATAGTGTTGGTGGTGGGTAAACCCTAATCAGACCCTGAGAGCCCTTCATTTTTGAATTCATACCCTGTATAATCTCCTCACCTTGAGTATGGGTGAGTCCTATGACTTGCTTCTTTCTCATCAAGATAATGTGGCAAAGGTGACAGAATGTCACTCCCGTAATTGTTACTTTACATTGTATTAAGACTTTGTTTTCCAGTAGACTGGAGCCTCTGTTGCTGGTTTTGAAGAAGACAGCTGCCATGAAATAAGTGGCAGTGTTAGAGAAGCTCACATAGTAAGGGATTGGAGGTGGCCTCTAAGAGCTGAGGGTGATTTTCAGCAAAAAATCAAAACCCTCAGTCCTTCAACTGCAAGGAAATTAATTCTGCCAACCACCTGAGGAAGTTTGGAAGCAGGTGTTTCCCTAGTTGAGCCTCTGTTGAGACCACAGCCCTGTCTGACAGCTGGATTGCAGTCTGGCAAGGAAGGCCCTGAATAAAAACCTAGCTAAGCAGTGCCCAGACTTGTGACCTACAGAAACTAAGTAACAACAAATGTGTGTTGTTTAAAGCCACTAAGACTGGGGTAATTTGTGATACAGCAGCAGAAAACTGATACATTAATCACACTGTCAATTTATTCACTTATTTGTATCAATATTGACCTATGGTTTCTTATTCTTTACTGTCATTATTTATTTTGATGCTCATATTGTCCCAGATTTGACCAGGGTGAACCCCTTCAGTAGGGCTTCTGTGTCCTTTTGACATGTGCCCATCATTCTTTGATTATCTCCTGCTTTCTGGCACAATGCCCTTCCTCTTTGCAGACACCCTTCTAATCACACTTAAGTTCTCATATACTGCTGCTTCCCCACTCCTCCATCCCCTGCCACCTGCCAACATGGGCATTCTCTTTACTCCACTTGAAATGCACATCCTCAAGCCAGGCTGCGCACCTCCTGCCCCCATGTTGATGCCTGCTTTACCCTAATTGAACTCAAACACTTCCTGTCAGCTCATCCTTCCATATAGATGCTCTTCCCAACCTGCTTGATTTCTGGCATGCTGTGCCAGGTAGCTGCTATGCATGGACACCTCCTCATCTCACTCAGGTTATAACAATCCATGCCAGGCCTTCCTGCTTGAATCCCCTCTTCTCTGTCTTCAGGTTCTAAAGTGAGACTGTCCCTTGAGTGGATGATTTCCCCACAGTCTGGGCTTTGACACCTGTCCTGGTCATTCCTCCCCTCCACATTTAGGCTCTAGTACCCCTCATTAGGTCAACCCTCTGCAGGGGTGCCCTACTCACCCTGCTTGAATTCTGATACCCTACAACGGGATGTTCTAATGCATGGATATTCTTTTTTGTCCTTCTTGGTTTTCAATGCCCAGACCTGGCAGCCCTTCTATGCAGAAGCCTTCCTTGCCCTGTTTGGGCACCTCTTCCTCCATCTAGACCACCATGACTCATTCTGTCTCCCCAGTGCAGACACCTACCTGGTTCAGCCTCACCTAATGTCTTTGAAGTTAATTATTCAGAGGGATGAAGGAAGAAAGGAAAGGCAAATTAAGGATAGAGAAGGAGAATGGGAAGGGGAATGAGAAAAGAAAGAGGAATGTATATATATATATCTTCAATTCTATTTAAATAAAATACCAAATAAATATCATCGGTCAGAATGTGTAACAGTGCTTCATATTTCCAGGTCTTATAAGGTTGCTCAATTTAAATACATTTATAAAATTTTTAAAAGTTTAGTTTATTATGGAATTTAATCATAACAGGTCTTGCTATGCTAGGCACATATAAGATACTCAAAAAAGTTAATTTCTGTTTCTTTTTAAAGAAACTTTAATGAATGTGATATTGACTTTTTCTCATAAAGTATTGACCAACATCTGTTTATTTTCTGTGACTTATTTGTAAGCAGTATATATCCTTTACCTATCAAAATACAACTAAATTGAAAGCTAAGCCAGGATATAATTTTAATCATGTCTCTGTTCAATATTATAAATGTCCATATACACATATAAAATTTAACCAAGGTGACAGATTTTTATCACTTCCACAATCCGAGAAAGTGTTTAATCTTCTTGAATTTTCCCACTCCATTTTCAAATATTGCCCAAATTCTAAAGTCAGTGCAAATTTCTTGTTAAGTGGTCAAAATGGTAATGATAAACAAACAATTGAAAATTGTAGAGGTGGAAAATAAATATGCCTTTTACTCCTGGCCCCAGATCACAAGAGAAAAATCATTGTTGCCAGTTTCTTGGTTAATTATCCACAAATACTAAATACACACAAAAACTGATGAAATATATCAATTCATAGATTCAAGAAATTCTGTGAACCCAAGTCCTCTTAATATTTGCCTGTAACTCCTGGATCAGAAAATAATGTCCAAGTATCAACATTGAAGGACAAAAATTGGGGCAGAAAAGAACACCCAGACAGAAAAAAGGGGAGTTCTAATCTCATCTTAATCATACTCAGAAGACTAATCTGTATGATAGTCAACTCAGGAAAGAGAATATGGACACTTAAGTGAATTTTCATTCTTTTCAGTAAAATGTTTTATACGCAACTGACAGAACAAACAAGGTTTGCAGACTAAAATCAGTGACATACAGATTGGTCATTTATTTTTTTTATTTTTTATTTTTTTTAATGAGATCAGGTCTTAAGGTTTTGTTTTTTGTTTTGTTTTGTTTTTTAATAGCAGCTATTTATTTATTTTATTTTTGACTGTGTTGGGTCTTCGTTTATGTGCGTCACCAGTTGTGGCAAGAGGGAGCCACTCTTCATCACATTGCACGGGCCTCTCACTATCGCGGCCTCTCTTGTTGCGGAGCACAAGCTCCAGACGCGCAGGCTCAGCAGTTGTGGCTCACGGATCTAGTTGCTCCACGGCATGTGGGATCTTCCCAGACCAGGGCTCGAACCCGTGTCCCCTGCACTAGCAGGCAGATTCTCAACCACTGCGCCACCAGGGAAGCCCCCAGATTGGTCATTTATTGAGCAGATAAAAAAAAAAGTTGAAAACAACTGAATTTTAAATTACAGAAATGAGCAGAGAGTGATTATCTTTGCTTTATATTGATAAAGCAGTGGTTGCATATATGAACATATTATAATACCTATGATATAGCATGTATTGTGTCAACTGTTAAAATAATGTATATTGAAATGTAAGTTCGAATTATTCCTTTCAATAGAGTTAGCAAATTCCCTAGAAGAGTTTGCTTAACTTACTTCAAGACCAATTAAAATATACTATTCTTATTCCACAAAGTGTGATGTGTTTGTTGAAATGTGATATATGGACTCTCCACCTTTTCAGTAAATGGTTTCAAGTTAACTCAAATCTGAATGCTCAGAGCAGATTTTGTTCAATAAAATCCATTTTCTAGAAGTAAACGTATGGTAAGAATAAAGTAATAAAAAAAAAAGAAGAATAAAGGAGGAAATAAATTGTGCAAGGGCTGGAGCATAATGAAGTTTTCACTGGAATAAGTGGTACTAACTGCACCACTTTACTAACTGTAAATTGCATCTGGGTGGTCAAGCCGCAAAAGGATGATGCAATCAATGATAAAACTGTGTATCTTAGGACATAATCACTTTCTTACCACTCTTTTATTTTGTGTTCTTCTTTTTTCTAAGATCTTTGTAACACATATAGTGTAATTCATGGTTACCTTTATAATGATGAAACTTGCTGAAATGTAGCTTATGGAACTTTTCAGTAAGGATAAATTCTTCCTGAAAATATTTCATTTTGAAATTAGTTTTTATTGCCAGACTATTTATGACACCTCTAATGTTTTATGAAAGTATGAAGTTTGAATTTTAAGCTTTGGGTTGATTTTAATTTTTTTAAGTTTTTATGTAAGTTATGTTTAACTTTTATAAAAAGTAAGACTGTTATTTCGGGGTAATAATAGAATTGTATTATTTCATCTCCTTGGTTATATTATAAATAATATTTATCATTTATTCAGTAAGTGCCATGCACTTGTATTATTTACTTTATTCCTTTCAACAGCCTTTTGCCATAGATGCCATTGTTGTCCTCCACATTTTGCCAGAGGAAGATGTGTTTTAGACAAGTTACAAACCAATGATTACAGAGTTAGGAAGTGGTGAAGCCACAATTAAAGTCTTAAGTTTGTCTGATTCCAGTCCCATGATCATCTACTGCACTATACTGTCATAGGAAAAGAACCTAATTTTGTTTTTAGTCTCCATAATTGTGGTTATCTGCAGGCAAAATGGTAATAAGTGAATTTAAAGACTTCTTTAATAATAAGAAAAAGGATTACAGGTTTTAGAAATAAGTGCTTTGGTCTATGGTCGAAGTTCACCCTGCAGAACATGTGAAAGCATGCGTTCCTCATGTGCTCCTCCGTTTACTTAAGAGTCCAACAATGCAAGTGAGGCCTGATCACTGCCTGGTGTGGGGTTTTAGCTGTAGCTGGATTAGACCATGGTTGTGTTAGGTGAAATTCACATGGTACTGCAAAGCTGGAGAATGTCCAGGAGCAAAAACTTTTTAATTGACTCACTTCCATTTCTCTTCCATAAATGCACCATTTCCAGTTTGAAGTTTCAGGAAGCATTCTTTAAATGAGGAGGGATGACTGACTTCTGGTACTTTACTGTTATATTTTCTAAGTTCCTTTTCCCCTGTGTTAGTGAAATGATTGCAAGCAACACTGATGACTAATTTTCTGGCACATATTTTGAAGCAAATATTATTCTCAAAGTTGGAAATTATATTTATAATATTATTGGCCCTATACTATATATCTTCCCTCCACCATCAGCATTACTCCATCCCTATTTCTACTTACCTTTCTAAGTGAAGTCAGATTAGAAATATGGACTTTACAAAATATATACTATAGTTAGAAATCTAACTTTTGTAATCATCTGTGTCAGCAATGTCAATAAAAATATAGTGTAAGCTACATCTATAATTTTGTTAATTTTTAAGTTAAAAATATTGCAGTATTGTAATTTACAACATTATATTAGTTTCACATGTACAACAGTGATACAAATTCAATGTAGATTATACCCCATTTAAAGTTATTATAAAATATTGGCTCTGTTCCTTGTGCTGTACAATATATTCTTGTAGCTTATTTATTTTATACATAGTTTGTACCTCTTAATCCCCTACACCAATCTTGCCCCTCCCTTCCACCCTCTCCCTACTGGTAACCACTACTTTGTTCTGTATATCTGTGAGTCTGTTTATTTATTTATTTATTTATTTATTTATTTTTGGCTGTGTTGGGTCTCAATTGCTGCACGCAGCTTTCTCTAGTTGCAGCGAGCAGGGGCTACTCTTTGTTGTGGTTTGTGGGCTTCTTATTGCATTGGCTTGTTGCAGAGCATGGGTGCTAGGCACTTGAGCTTCAGTAGTTGTGGCATGTGGGATCAGTAGCTGTGGCTCACAGGCTCTAGAGCGCAGGCTCAGTAGCTGTGGTGCTCAGGCTTAGTTGCTCCGCAGCATGTGGGATCTTCCCAGACCAGAGCTCGAACCTGTGTCCCCTGCATTGCCAGGCAGATTCTTAACCACTGTGCCACCAGGGAAGCCCTGTGAGTCTGTTTCTGTTTCATTATATTCATACATTTGTTTTATCTTTTAGATTCCATATATAAGTGATAACATACAGTATTTGTCTTTGTCTGACGTATTTTACTAGCATAATACCTCCAAGTCCATCCATGTTGTTGAAAATGGCAAAATTGCATTCTTTCTTATGTCTGAGTAGTATTCCATTGTGCATGTATACACCATATCTTATTTACCTAGTCATCTGTTGATGGACACTTAGGTTGCTTCCATATCTTGACTTTTGTAAATAATGCTGCTGTGAACATTGGGGTGCATGTATCTTTTCAAGTTAGTGTGTTCATTTTCCTTGGATATATACCCAAGAGTGGAATTGCTGGATCATATGGTAGTTCCATTTTTTAGTTTTTTGAGGAAACTTTATGCCGTTTTCCACAGTGGCTGCACCAATTTATCAACACATTCCCACCAGCAGTGTGCAAGAGTTTCCTTTTCTCCACATCCTTGCCAATGTTTGTTACTGTAGTCTTTTTTGATGATAGTCATTCTCACAGGTGTGTGGTGATATCTCAATGCATCGCTAATCACCAGAGAAAAGTTGAGCCTCTTTTCATGTGCCTGTTGGCCATCTGTGTATCTTATTTGGAAAAATATCTATTCAGGTAACCTGTCCAATATTTAATCAGGTTGTTTGCTTTTTTGATATTGAGTTGTATGAGCTGTTTGTTTGTATGTTTTGAATATTAACCCCTTATTAGTCATATCATTTCCAAATGTTTCCTCCTATTTAGTAAGCTATTTTTTTGTTGTTAGTGGTTTTCTTTGCTCTGCAAATGCCTTGAAGTTTAATTATGTCCCATCTGTTTGTTTTTTCTTTTGTTTCCTTTGCCTTAGGAGATAGATCCAAAAAAATATTGCTACAATTTCTGTCAAATATGCCTTTGTTTTCTTCAAGGAGTTTTATGGTTTCTGATCTTAAATGTAGATTATTAATCCATGTTTGACTTTATTTTTGTTTATGGTGTGAGAAAGTGTTTTAATTTCATTGCTTTAGATGTAGCTGTCCAGTTTTCCCAATACTGCTTATTGAAGAGACTGTCTTTTCCCCCATTGTGTATTCTTGCCTCCTTTGTCATAGATTAGCTGACCATAAATGTGTGGGTTTATTTATGGACTATCCTGTTCCAGTGATCTCTGTGTCTTTTTTTTTTTTAATGTGTCTGTTTTCATTACAGTACCATACTGTTTTGACTACTGTAGCTTTGAACTATAGTCTGAAGTCAGGGAGTGTGATACTTCCCTGTTCTAGCTCTGTTATTCTCTCTCAAGATTGTTTTGGCTATTTGGGGTCTTTTGTATTTCCATAAATAGTTTTAACTTGTTTGTTCTGGTTCTGTGAAAAATGCCATTGGCATTTTGATAGAGATTACATTGAATCAGTAGATCGCCTTGGGTAACATGGTCATACTAACAATATTAATTTTTTCAGTCCATGAACACAGTATATCTTTCCATCAGTATGTGTCTTCTTTGATTTCTTTCATCAGTGTCTTACAGTTTTCCAAGTGCAGGTCTTTTACCTTCTTAGATGGATATTTTCCTAGGTTTTTTATTCTTTTTGATTCCATTGTAAATGTGATTGTTTCCTTAATTTCTCTTTCTGATAGTTTATTGTTAGTGTGTGGAAATGCAAAAGATTTTTGTGTATTACTTTTGTATCCTGCAATTTTACCAAATTCGTTAAAGAACTCTAGTAGTTTTTTGGTAGTGCCTTTAGAATTTTCTATGTGTTGTGTCATGTCATTAACAGTGACAGTTCTACTTCTTTTCCAATTTGGATTCTTTTTATTTCTTTTTCTTATCTCATTGCTGTGGCTAGGACTTCCAAAACTATGTTGCTTAAAAGTGGTGAGAGTGAGCATCCTTGTCTTTTTCATGATCTTAGAGGAAATACTTTCAGCTTTGCACTGTTAAGTATGATGTTAGCTGTGGGCTTTTCATATATGGATTTTATTATGTTGAAGTATGTTTCCTCAATACCCACTTTGTGGAGAGTTTTTATCATAAATCGGTGTTGAATTTTGTCAAAAGCTTCTTCTGCACCTGTTGAGTTGATCATATTACTTTTATTCTTAAATTTGTTAATGTGGTATATCACATTGATTAATTTGCAGATATTGAACCATTCTTGCATCCCTGGGATAAATCCCACTTGATCATGGTGTATGATCCTCTTAATGTATTTTTGGATTTGATTTGCTAACATTTTATTGAGGATTTTTGTATCTGTGTTCATCAGTGATATTGGCCTATGATTTTCTTTTTTTGTGATATCTTTGTCTGATTTTGGTATCAGGGTGATCCTGGCCTCATAAAATGAGTTTGGGAGCACTCCTTTCTCTGCATTTTTTTGGAAAAGTTTGAGAAGTATAGGTGTTAACTCTTCTTTAAAAAAATTTGGTAGAATTCACCTGCAAATTTCTCTTGTCCTGGACTTTTGTTTGTTGGGATTTTTTTTCATTACTGGCAATTGGTCTCTTCATATTTTCTATTTCTTCCTGGTTCAGTTGTGACAGACTATACTTTTCTAGAAATTTGTCCATTTCTTCTAGGTTGTGCATTTTATTGGCATATCGTTGTTTGTAATAATTTCTTATGATCATTTGTATTTCTGTAGTGTCATTTTTAACCTTTCTTTCTTCATTTCTGGTTTTATTGATTTGGGCCATCTCTTTTTCTTGATGAGTCTGGATGAAGGTTTATTAATTTTGTTTATCTTTTCAAAAACCAGCTCTTAGTTTCATTGACCTTTTCTATTGTTTTTTTCTATTTCATTTATTTCTGCTCTGTTCTTTATTTCTTTCCTCCTACTAACTTTGGGTTCTGTTTGTTCATCTTTTTCTAGTTGCTTTTGGTGTAAGTTTAGGCTGTTTACTCGACATTTTTCTTGTTTACTGATGTAGGCTCATATCATTATAAACTTACTTCTTAGAACTGCTTTTGCTGCAGCCCATAGATTTTGGATCATTGTGTTTTTGTTTTTATTTTTCTTCAGGTATTGTTTTATTTCTTCTTTGATTTCTTCAGTTATCCATTGGTTATTTAGTAGCATATTGTTTAGCCTCCACATGTTTGTGTTTTTTGCATTTTTTTTATTGTTGACTTCTGGTCTCATAGCATTGTGGTCAGAAAAGATCATTGATGTGATTCCAGTTTTCTTAAATTTATGGAGGCTTGTTTTGTGGCCTAGCATGTGATCTATCCTGGACGGTGTTCCATGTGCACTTGAAAATTATGTGTATTCTGTTGCATTTCTTTAATTTTTGCCATTTTAATTACAGTGTATTTTGATGTGATCCACTTGGGTTGATCTTGTTTGGGGCTTTCTGTGCTTTCTGGACTTGCATGTCTGTTTCATTTCACAGGTTAGGGAATTTTTCAGCTATTATATCTTCAAATAACTCTTCTGCCACATTCTCTCTTCTCCTTCTGGGACCCCATATAATATAATGCAAATGTTAGTACCCTTGATGTTGTCTCAGAGGTCTCTTAAACTGTCTTCATTTCTTTTTATTATTTTTTCTTTTTTCTGTTCAGCCTTAGTGATTTCCACTACTCTGTCTTCCAGCTCGCTGATCCATTCCTCTGTATCATTTAATGTACTGTTGATTTCTTCTAGTGTATTTTTTTAGTTTTGTTATTGTATTTTTCATCTCTGTTTGGTTCTTCCTTATTTTTTTAACTCTTTGTTAAAAGCTTCTAACTTCTCCCTCTGTTCATTCATTTTCCTCCCAAGTTTTTTGATCATCTTTATGATCATTACCTTGAACTCTCTCTCTCTCTCAGATAGATTGCCTATCTCTGCTTCATTTAGTTATTTTTCTGGCATTTACCTTTTTCCTTTATTTGGAACATGTTTCTCTGTCACCTCATTTTTACTAATTTGTTGTTTTTATTTCTGTGTATCTGGTGGGTTGATTATGTTTCCTGACCTTGGAGAAGTGACCTTTTGTAGGAGACATCCTATGCATGCAAGTAGATTCATCCCCTCTTGTCACCCTACCTATATGCTCTAGGATACCCCCTATGTGAGCTGAATGGGTCCTTCTCTTGTGATGGGCTAACCACTCTGGGCAGTCTGCCAGGGGTGGCTGGCCCCTAGTTCAGTTCATTGCCAGTCCTGCTTTGTGTGGAGTCTGCCAGTCATGTTTGGCAATGCTAGGTCACAGTGTGGCTTGCTGTGGAAACCCACAGGGTCCTGGGGCTAGAGTTGGCTCGCTGATGGGCAGAGCTGGGTTTGGTGTGGGTGGTTGCATGGCCTGGGTTCCAAGATCTAGTGTCGGCCTGCTGGTGGCTGGAGCCAGTTCCTTATACAGCTGGTTGCAGATTCCGCGGTTATGAACCTTCACGTGAACTAACTGTATTTCAGTTGAGACATCAGAAATACTATACCCTCGAAGTAAGGGTCCAACCTAGGAGTTAGAATCATGCTATGGGACTAAGGGCTTATGTCCTTGGGGTAGGGGCACAAACAGATACATAATAGTAAAATTTAATAAAAGGAGAGCATTGTAAAAACTTTCAAAGAATGAAAGCAGATTACTCAAAAGAAAGCAAAAATTAAGTTGCTTTGTCAACAGTTGACTAGAGGCATACTAAACAGAGTAAGTAAAAAATCAAATAAAACGTTTAAAGGAAAAGAATACCAAATCTAGAATTTTATAATTTAGCTATTATCCTTTAAGGAAGAGGGCAATATAAAAATGTTCCTATATTGAATATTACTATGCAGAAATCCACTTTGAAAATTCTTTGTGATGGCACTCTCCACTAAGAAGAGAAAGAAACCCAGGAGGTCACATGACATGTATGAGAAATAATGGTGAGCATTAACTAGACATACATGCTCTAAAAAAATGCAAGAAAAAAAAGAGAAGGAAGAAAGATAATCCAAATAGCAGAGACTATTAAAGAAAAAGATAATATCTACATGGCTGGCAGGGGGAAGATGACAAATATAAAGAGAGAAGCTAATTTGTTTAGGTGGAAGGTATAGATCATGAGAAGTTTAAACCACTGATAAGGAAAAAAAAAGAATGGGTCTCACTAAGTTAGGAGTAACCAGTAGCAAAATAAAAAATACATGACTTATAAACCAGCAGAAAGAAAAAATGCCATGTGTACTATGGAAACAGAAAACCAGAAAAAAAGACACAAAAATACAATGGTAAATGAAAATATAATGCTACAGATAAATCTTAGTGTAACAAATACTACAAGAATTCTAAATGAAACATACAAATTGAAATAAAAAGCAGATTCTCTGATAGAATCAAGGAAAACAAGTTTAGCAATATATTGTCAAAAGGATAACATATTTAAATCAAAGGAAAATGCAAGCAAAGGAAAAGTAAAAATATATACTGAGCATAAAGAAATATGTGGTAGCAGTCATACCATCAGACAAAATGGAATTTGAAATGAAATCTATTACTGAGGAAAAAGAAGTTTATGATGGTAAAATAATAATGCTAGTGATACTAATAGTAGCAAACACATATAAAGTGATTACTATATGTCATTTGCTGTTCTAAGCACTTTATATAACACATTAATCCTCATAACAACCAAAAGATACAGGTATTATCAATACTTGCCTTACACATTTAATAGATGAGAAAAGTGCAGCACAGAATGGTTCAGCAACTTGCCCAAAGCCAGAAAATGCTTAAGCCAGAATTAAAACTCTGGCACTATGGTTTCAGGTTCTATACTGTCATCTACAAATCATGAACACATATGCAAGCAAAGATGTAAAATATTTAAATAATAATTAGATCTAATTAATAGATACACAGAGAACTTTACTTTCATCAAATCAAAATTACACATTTTTTTTTTAGCTCTCATCCAATCTTACAAACATCTCCCACATGTGTATCTCCAGCCCACACATTTCTTCTGACCTGAATATTTAGTTTATTAGTCCACATCTCAAAGTTATCTTGTTGAAATTTTATCATTCCCCAAACCTACTTTTACCTACAATGTGGAAACATCCTATATTCCTTTCTTCTCTCACTCCCTACATCTGATGTATCAGGAAACCTGTTTGCACCATCTTAAAAATATACTCATAATCCAGTCATAATTCACTGTCTGCACTGCAACGTCCATGATGTGATTCCTCAGCACTGATTGTCTTGATTATTGCTGTCATCTCCTAACTCTTCTCCTTCCTTCCATTCTTGACCCCATAGTCAATAACTCACTCAATAGCCGGTGTTTAAAATGTGAGACTCATCACTCCTTTGTTCAAAAACTTCTGAAAGCTCCTATCTCTGTCCAAATAAAAGCCAGAGTTTTTACAGTGGCCCAAGAGACTCCATCATTTGGCCTCCATTACCACCCATTCCTTGAAGAATCTGGCTACCAAAGGACACTGCATGGGCTGGCCCTTCTGCCTGAAAGGATATTCTTCCAGATATCTTAGTGATTAATTCTCTCATCTCCTTTTGCTGTCTGTTCAATGCCACCTTTTCAATAAAGCCAACCTTGATCATTCTATCTTTTAAAATTGAAATCATACCCTACTTGGCATTCCCAATCTGCTTTACCCAACTCTCCATTTTTCTTCCCATAGCATTTGTCTATTTCTAACTTTCCATTTATCTATTAGCTAGTGTTAATTATCTTTTTCTTTCTGGTAGAATATAAGCTCCTTGAGGAAAGAGATTTTGTCTGTTTTATTCACTAACTTTCCTAAGTGCTTAAAAGAGTACCAGAAACAGAGTATTTATTAAATACTGTTATGTGACTAAAGAAGAAGCAGTCAAAAATTAAATTTTCTCAAGGCCATTTAGAAGCTTCAATATATTAGAAAAGCAAATATTATACTTAATGTGTTCTCTGATCACAAAGCAATAAAATTAGAAATTACTAATTAAAGGAACTTTTAAAAAATCCCTAATGTCTAGAAAAAACTAAATAATGTACTATGGAAAAAAAAAAAACCCTTGAGTTAAAGAGCACATCTTTAGGGAAATTATAAAATGGTAGGAACTGAACAAAAATGAAAACACTACAGTTAAAATTTACTGTATACAGCTAAAGCAGAATTTGGAAAGGAAGTTATAGCCTTGTATAGATTAGTCACAAAGCAGGAAATATTGAAGTCATACTAATTTCCTTTTGAAAAAGAGCAACAGAACAATGCCAATGAAACAAGAATACAACAAACATAAAAGCAGAATTGGTTTAAATAAATAATGAGAGAGGTCAGAATTTTGGCAAGATTTATTTAGGGACAAAAAGGAAGATGCAAAGCAAAAATATACCAGGAAAGGGGAAAGTAACCTCAGATATAACAGAGATTTTAAAAAAATAATATATGAATACTTTGAATAATATAAATATGCTAATAAAGTTGATAACCTATACATTGTTTTCAGTCAGAGGCAATGTCAGTTCCTAGCTGCCCTCTGGAAATCTGAGTATTTATAATTGTCACAATGGCTGGAGATGCAATTGATATATTTAGTGTCCAGAGCCCAGGATAGAAAACTTAAATTATTGAAAGAAGTTGAAATGATAAATGAAAGATACACCATTTTCCTCCTTTCCTACCCCTATTCTCCCACCAAAAACCCAGGTCTTTATATCTGAATTTTGCTGAACTTCCTATAAACAGAAATAACTACCATACGTATTTTATTTCAAGAAATAGAAAAAAGGACAAGTTCACTTATGAGACTAGCACAATACTACTGTAAAACCAGATGAGAACAGTGTAAGAAAAATACATGATAGACCCTTTTCATTTTAAATCTAGAAGTAATATCTTAAGTAAATTTTATCTAAGTCCAAAATACATTAGGAAACTAAGGATGGTTCAACATCATAAACTATTATTTTTTTAAACCACCTTCTTTTTACCACATAATTATTTGAGTATTACAACGATGCAGATAAAGCATGTCATAAAATTACATTAAAATTACCTCTATTTGGTTTTTAAAATCTCATAAAACAAGGACTAGATTGAATTTTCTTAACAATAAAAATCTGTATACCATAAACCTACAGAAAGAAAGCAACCTTAATTGAGGAAATTTAGATGAATTTAGGTGCATAAGATCAGGAATATGATATGGATGTTCATCATCACAACTACTTTTTAGCATAATATTGAAGATCACTGCCAACTGCTGTGATCTGAATCTGTCTGCCCCCACCCTCTCCACCAAATTAATATGTTGAAATCCAAATTCCCAATGTGATGGTATTAGTAGGCGGGGGCCTTTGGGAGGTGATTAGGTCATCCTTATGAATGAAATTAATGTCCTTATGAAAGAGATCCCAGGGAGTACCCTTGCCTTCTTCTGTCATGTGGGGATACAGTGAAAAGTCTGTGACCCAGAGGAAGGCCCTATGTGACTACACAGGCACCCTCATCTCAGACTTCCAGCCTCCAGAACTGTAAGCAATACATTTCTGCTGTTTATAAGCCACACAGTCTGTGGTATTTTGTTA
The DNA here is from genome assembly GCF_000442215.2 of Lipotes vexillifer. Taxonomy (NCBI): domain Eukaryota; kingdom Metazoa; phylum Chordata; class Mammalia; order Artiodactyla; family Lipotidae; genus Lipotes; species Lipotes vexillifer. The sequence goes on along the minus strand of NW_006779050.1, from coordinate 2,443,576 downwards.
CAGCAGCCCAAATGGACTAAGACACCCAACATTTGTGAAATAAGCAGAAAGAGTATAAGGATTATAAGGGAAGAAAAAAATCTGTATAGACAATTCAATAGTAAACAATTTTTAAATAATAAAAGACTGTTCACCTGAATGAAAGTTGAACTTAGAAAATCAGTGACCCAGTTCTTTACCAGCATTGAGTTCCCTGGTAGTCCAGTGGTTAAGACTCCAGCATCAAACAAATAGAATTTTAAAATGGGATTAAATTTATAAGAGAAATAAATTGTAAAATAAATAACTTTTGTTATAAAATAATACAATTAAAAATAACAAACTACGCACAAAGCTCCTCAGAGAAAAACATGAAAAATCTATTAAAGGAGCACAAATGAAAAGATGCTCAACATAATTAGTCATTATGGAAGTACAAATCAAGGCTACAACGAGATACCACTTCACATCCATTAGAATGGCTAAAATAAAGAAAATGGAAAATAATAAGAGCTGGAGAGGATGTGGAAAAATGGGAATCCTCATACATTGCTGGTGGGATATAAAATGGAGCAGTCATTGTGCAAAACAATTAGGGATTCATCGAAAAGTTAAACATAGATATGACCCAGCAATTCTCTAAGGTATAAAGTTAAAGAATTGAGAATAGGTACTCAGACAAATCATTGTACATGAATATTCATAGCAGCACTGTGTACAATAGCCAAAAGGTGGGAAGAAAGCGTCCATCAACAGAAAAGTGGATAAACAAAATGTAGTATATTCATACAGAGGAATATTATTTAGCCATAAAAAAGAATGAAGTATTGATATATGCTACAACATGGAAGAATTGTGGAAATATTATGCTTGTCTGGCTGGAATCTAAACCAAGTCCTGATCAAAATTCAGATGGATTTTGTATTGTATATTTGAATAGCTGAGTGATATTCCTTTCCTTCTTCATTCTCTCCCACCTTCCTCACTTCCTTACTTCTGTCCTCTCCCCCCTTCCCTTTCTTCATTTTGTTCTTTAGTTAAATGTTTTGTTTTGTGAAAACTATAGATTCACATGCAGTTGTAATAAATAACATAGAGGGATTTACTGTACCCTTTGCCCAATTTCCCCCAGTAGTAACATCTTGTAAAACAGTAGTACAATATCAAAACCAGGATATTGACATTGATATAGGTCAAGGTACAGAACATTTCCATTCCACAGAAACCTGTCATGTTGTCATCTACTTCTCTCCTCCCCTTATTTTCTCATTTCAAGAATGTTCCATAAATGGAATCATACAGTGTCAATGTGTAATCTTTTTAAAAAAAGGATTTTTTAAAAGCCAAAAGATTGGCTTTTCTTAGCACAATTCTCTGGAACTTCAAACTGTTGTATGTATTAATGGTTCATTCGTTTTTATTCCTGAGTAGTATTCCATGGTATGGGTATATGAGTTTGTTTAACCATTCACCTGTTGAAAGACATCTGGATTTCTGGCCAGTTTTGTCTATTAAGAATAAAACTGCTACAGAAGCTTTCATACCAATGTTCGTAGCAGCATTATTCATGGCCAAAAGGTAGAAACAACCCAAGTGTAGCTCAAAAGATAAATGGATAAACAAAATGTGGTATATATATTAGCATGTAATATTATTCAGCCTTAAAAAGGAATAAAATTCTGATACACGCTACAACGTGAATAAACCTTGAAAACATTATGCTAAGTGAAATAAGCCAGACAGAGAGTCATATATTACATGAATCTATTTATCGTATTGTATGAGTTATCCAGAATAGATAAATCCAGAGAGACAGAAAGTAAACTGGTGGTTGCCAGTGGCTGGGGAAAGGGGGAAATTGGGGGAGTTGACTTGCTTAGTGAGTACGAGGTTTTATTTTGGGGTGTTGGAAATGCTCTCTAAATTGATAGAAGTGGTGGTTGCACAACATTGTGGATATTATAAATGCCATTGAATTGTGCACTTTAACATAAAATTTTATGTTATGTGAATTTTGTCTCACTAAAAAGTAAATGAATGAATGAATCAATGAATAAAATCTATTAAAGGATGTAAAAACTTCTGAATACATGGAAAATATAAAATGTCTTTATAGATATGAACCTTAACCTAGAAAATATGTTAATTATCTCCACATTTTCCATAAATTCTTTGAAATATAAATAACATATAGCATATTAGTTTTACATGTACAACATAGAGTCGATATTTGTGTATATTGCAAAATGATCACCACAATAAGTCTAGTTAATCTAGCACCACATAGAGTTTTACATTTTTTTCTTGTGATGAGAAATTTTATGATCTACCCTCTTAGCAACTTTCATATATACAGTACAGTGTCATTAACTGTTGTGGCCATGTTGTACGTTACATCCCCAGGACTTATTTATTTTACAACTGGAAATTTGTACCTTTTAACCCCATATATATATATATATATATATATATATATATATATGTATGTATGTATATGTACACATTTTATAGCTCTGGACAGGAGGAAAATTTGAGTGGGTTCACTGCAGTAAGGTTGGCCGTAGTGGGGAGGTGGAAGCAATCTATGCCTCTGAAGTACCATAATATATAAGTATGTAGTAGAGGAAATATGCTAAAATATGATTCACCAGTGAGGAGCAATAAGCTAGATGTGCAAAAGTTACTTAACCTCAGTTTGTTCACCTTTAAATGGAAATAATGGGAACACATATACAACAGAGTTACTGAGAAAATAAATGAGTTAATATAGCATCTTAGTCCCTTTGGGCTGCTGTAGCAAAGTTCTATAGACTGGGTGGCTTATAAACAACAGAAGTTTATTTCTCACAGTTCTGGAGGCTGGAAGTCTGAGATCAGGTTGCTAGCATGGTCAGGTTCCTGTGAGGGCCTTGCAACTGATTGCCCCTTCTCCCTGCATCCTCACGTGGCAGAGAGCAGAGAGAGGAAACCAGTTCTCTCATGACACTTAGAAGAGCACTGGTCCCATCATGGGGGCTCCACCCTCCTAACCTCATCTAATCCTAATTACCTCCCAAAGGCCCACCTTCTAAAACCATTAAATTGGGGGGTAGGACTTCAACATATGAATTTTGGAGGAACATAAATGTTCAGTTCATAACATACAGTATATGTAAAGACTTTAAGACAGTACCTGACAAAATTATTAATACCCAATAAATATTAGTTACCACTGTTTTTATTGTTGCATAAAAGAATATGACCAGATGATTTTTAATAGTATTAAGTGAAAAAGGTAAGAAACAGAGTTTAAAAGTATAAGAGAGACAGAGAGAGAACTGCATAATCCCCACCACTTAAATCGGCTGACTGATTTGAGATAAAGCATTTCAGAAGCTGATTCCCCCACTTTCTTGGCTCTTTCTACCAACATCTCAATAAATCTTGAAGATCTGAAATGCCTTATCTCTCATTAGTAACAAACCTTGGGGATATTTTTAATAAATTCTAACTGTATCATGCTTTGCATGTTGGCTGCCCCACACTTTCCTTCCCACGGGTTCTCCCCCTTTCCCTGGTCAGAGCTGAGCTGTAAGTATGCACCATTGCCCTCTGGTGGATGAACGTTTAGTGTTCTATTAAAGGTAGAGTTGGATTTTCTGGAGCTCTAAATTTAAACTTCATGCGTTATGATTAACTCATATAATAGTATCAGCATTGCTTAATAGAGCCCCTAAATAGAATTTGGGTGCTGAATTACATAATGGCATCGTTTACTCCTTTATTTTAGCTCAAATAATGTTAAAGTATTTCAGTGGAATATGTTCAGGAAGTTAGTGTAGTTCCTGTCTGTTTCAGATGTATATATATAAATAGTTTCACTTTGATGTCTTGCCTGGGATATTGACTCATTTTCCTTTTTTAGTAGAAAGGTTTGGTATTGTTCTTTCCAAAAATAATTATATCTGCATTAATTCCAGCTTTGAAATCTGAATTTGTGCTTCCCATCTCATATGCCTTAATATGTTAAAGCATTATGCTCTTTATCCTCTTACATCAGTTTCTGACACTGAGACTTATCCAAATATGGCAGTTGGTTTCCTGGGAAAAGGTGAATTCCAGGGAATGATGTCTTCATTGCTGTCTGCAACTACCTCAATCTTAAATTTTCTCCTGGTTAGTGTCAACTACTCAGCTAAGGCAGCCAAATTCTCTCGTAAAATAATCACATCGACATCAAATACAAGCTAATAAACTACTTTAAAGATAAAAAAGCTATGATTGTTTTAAAAAGAAAGTTATAAGACTCATAAGGTTTACATTTTCTAAGTTTTTTGACATTGAACATTCTTAGTTTGTTTTGTTGACTAACATTCAAGAAAATGGAAAATCTGGAAATAAATTTCAGTATTTAACTCCCTAAAAATGGTTAACTTGAGTTAAGTATAGAATTCTCCATTAAAGTTGCTTGTTAGCTCGTTAATTTATTTCATTGTATCTTTAAACTTAATTTTAAGAACTGTATATCATGAGTTTCTCTAGTGTATGCAGCTGTGTTAAAGGCAAACATCCCTCCCCCACACTTAATGGAAATGTCACATGCCAATGACGTTTCTCAACACAGTTGTTTTAGTTCTATTAAAAATTAATTGTAACTATAACAGAGGTTCTAGGCCTCCAGGCTAGAAAATGAGTAATGATCTGTAGTAGGGAAGGCTTGTCCACAGAATCTTTTGCTCTGACTCTTAATACTCTTATGTGCCCAGGAAAAAGATCTTAACAACTAAGACAAAGGCAGAATTGTAGGAAGGGCCCTGAAAGGGAATTAAATGGCAGTATTAAAGCACATTAATTTGAAAGAATACAGTATGGGCAGAGAAGGAGCTTCTCCTGGGGTGAGATGCGAGGGAAATTGTTGTGGGAATGAACTTGAATGAAACATTAAACTTCCCGCAGTGGTTTTGAAAACAAGTGACAAAGGTGAACTTTGAATCTACTTGATAGATGTCTCTCCAAGGTAGTTTATATGTTCTATCTAGTCAAAGGGAGGTGATTTTGGGAAATCCATATTTAATTGCATTGTGGGAATTACATTTAAAGTTTGCCATTTATCTGTTAGAGTGTTCTGAGACTGTACCTCAGCATATCTGAAGGTTTATTGGCTGACTGCCAGGACATAATGACTGTGATAAAATTGTCAGAAATTGGTTTTGTGTAGCTTTAGAGAGGGGGGCAGTAGAACTTATATTTGATATGATCTTTTTGTCGTTGGTTTGATGAGCTTCTTTGCCACTTTGCTTCATACTGCCTGTGTTTTGGAAGAGGACATTGGGGACAGCATCGAAATGTAAATGTTTCAGGCTGACGTGTTATTCTATTTAATGATTTTTAAAGACTGTGTCATGGATGAAAGCATCATCTTTGTGGAGAGAGTATTGTGAAGTTAAATATTTTCCCAGTGTCCTCTGGCAAGAAGCTCTAAGGCTATGGGAGAGAGTTCGTGAGAGAAGAAACTGAGATCTTATTAGAAATTGGCAAAGAGCTCAAAGAGAGATGGCCCCATAGGATTCAGTGTTACAGAGTATAACCTCAACATCAGCAACAGAGACACCTAATATTAAAATATACTAACTTATGTGACACCTTCTATTGGACATTTAATTTGCATCCCAAGTCCATAATATAAAGTTTCTAACTCATTGTATTTATTTTCTAACTATAATTGAAACCCAGTCTAAAATTTTTGTACTTTATTTCTTGGCAGAATATTTTCTATTTTAAAAACCCTTATAATTAAGACTAGATCTCATTCTTTCTCCCATATGCCATGAATTTATTTAATCTTCAAGATTATTTAGATTATTACTTAGGTTTCTTGGCATTTCTGCACATTTCTTTACACTACAGCTGCTCAGTGTGAAGTCTGAGTCAGGGTCACCCTGCTCCACAGGGCACAGAATGTCTAAATGTCTGCTTTTTTCCAGGTTCAGATTGGGTGGGAAAGTAAAGCCACACATGTCTCTAGCATCCATCAGTTGATGCTAGTCAAATTTGTTAAGCTGGGAAACACGTTTCCCAGAAACTCCTCGCCTATGTGGGTCCAGGTTAGAAATTTGAGTAAGAGCTAGAAAGCAGACATGAAGCAGATCTCTTTTCAGTCAGATGTCTTCAAGGACAGATTTAGAGGTTTCCATCAGGCCCAGTTTATCCTCTCTGTCCTCTGTTCTGTGTTCAGATCTTCCCTACTTCAGGTCCTACTGACCAACAGTGGCTTCAGGACAACTACCAGATGCCCTTGACCATGACCCCACAGAGATGGTAGCTGTAGAAGAGCTTTCTGTAGACCTATAGCCACAAGCTTTCACTGAGGGGACTCTCTTTAGCAGCTGGATAGACTTGGCTTCTAGAGTAACTGATTGGCAACTCCCTCCTTTATCCTCCAACTCTACATTCCAGACCTTCATTTCCCAACTCCTCCCACAATTGACTGAGATATAATAACTATAATAAGTTTTCCATGACACTCATTGCATCTCTGCTACCTCCACTGATGAACTGTAAACAATAAAATGGGGATTGGCCCATCTTCGTTTTTTGAAAAATTGGCTCTCACTGTCACAACTCTTTTCTCATTCTCTTCTCTGTTTCTTTGGTATTTAGATTAGTCTTTGTGATGCCTCTTATACAAACTTTTCTGAGAGTTAACTCCATAATTCTAAAAGAACAGCGATAATAACAACAACAAAAAAAAACTTGAATGAAGTTTATGCCTATTATGTGATGATTAAAATTTTCTTTACAAAAAGGTTTAAGGTCAGAGTTCTATTGATTGATCCATATGATACTTTGACTAGTATGAACCAGTTACTGAGAGAGAAAATAGTGACTGAGACAGACATAATCATTACTCTCATGAAATTTAAATTCTAATGATTGATTACTGGTAATTAAATAGTCAATAAAATGCCAATGTAAAATGTGTAACTACAGTGAAGTTAAAGAAGAAGAGTAGCATCCCAGAGCAGTGGAAGGATGGGTCAAAATATTTCCTAAAAAAGTCAGATCTAGCTTGGAATACATATATTCCAGGGAAAAGAAATAGAATATTCAACAGCCCAAGATAAGAGGGAAGTGGTGAGTTCCTTAGAGGAACTGAATGGGTTTAGTATGCTGAGAGCACTGTCTGAGTGGTAAATAGTAACTAAACAGGAAAATGGAGAGTTAAGCAGGGACGTTTCAAGCTGTATTATTCTAATAGGGACTGATTATAGGACATTAATCAAAGAAATCATATAATTGTATTTTCTTGTAGAAACATCACTGTCTGCAGCATGAAAAATTAGTTAGAATAAAGGATGGATTAACTAGGGATGAGAATAAAGACAAAGCAATCAGTTAGGGAACTACAACAATAATCCTGTGGATGGTAGCCCCAAACTAATAGATATTCAGAATAGAGAATGTATAGGACTTTATGATTCATTGAATGTAGGGGAAAGTAGAAATGAATGATGACTTCCAGCTTCTTTACTTGGGTAAATGGAGAGATGGTGGTACTAGCCACTGTGGTAAGAAACATATGAGGTCATAACATTTGCAAGGGAGGTAGAAAGGTAATGTGTACAGCTTTTTATGTCTCAGGCTTGAGGTGCCTATGGAATACCCAAGTGACATTATCTTCAAGACAGGCATAAGAAGAGATCTTGGTAGTAGATACAGATTTTGGATTTGTGATGGACGCTTTTTTTTTTTTTTTTTGGCCCACCTGAAACCTATTCTCCCTGGCAATGGAATCTCCATTTCTTTCTGAGAAATCACCACTACTCCAATCTTAATCCATATAATTCAAATAGACTGATAGCATTCACAGGCTTCAAGGGTGAAGACATGACCCACATCTGGGTTATTATAGTCGTAACGACTGGTTCTGGAATGGGCACAGGGCTTAACTGATCCAACGAAAATCAGTGTAGAACTTCTAATAAAACACTGGCATTATTTATTTATTTGCTTATTATAAGTGACATGATATCAGAGAGTGTTGTTTATTTAGTTCACTTTTCTATCCCAAATCCTCAAATAGTGCTTGGCTTACAATAATTTTTCAATAAAAAATTGTTAAATGAATGAATACATTGAGCACCTTAATAACAACTATGCCTAGATTTTTCAGTTGTGTGAGTCAATAAAGACCCTTTTTTTGAAATTCACTTGGTTTAATTTAAGTTTCTGCCACTGGCTTCTAAACAAAGCCTGATCAAATGAGGAGTTATTTTTATTTATTTATTTATTTTTACATCTTTATTGGAGTATAATTGCTTTACAATGGTGTGTTAGTTTCTGCTTTATAACAAAGTGAATCAGTTATACATATACATATGTTCCCATATCTCTTCCCTCTTTCGTCTCCCTCCCTCCCACCCTCCCCATCCCACCCCTCCAGGCGGTCACAAAGCACCGAGCTGATCTCCCTGTGCTATGCGGCTGCTTCCCGCTAGCTATCTACCTTACTTTTGGTAGTGTATATATGTCCATGCCTCTCTCTCGCTTTATCCCAGCTTACCCTTCCCCCTCCCCATATCCTTAAGTCCATTCTCTAGTAGGTCTGTGTCTTTATTCCTGTTTCACCCCTAGGTTCTTCATGACATTTTTTTTCCTTAAATTCCATATATATGTATTAGCATACGGTATTTGTCTTTCTCTTTCTGACTTACTTCACTCTGTATGACAGACTCTAGGTCTATCCACCTCATTACAAATAGCTCAATTTCGTTTCTTTTTATGGCTGAGTAATATTCCATTGTATATATGTGCCACATCTTCTTTATCCATTCATCCGATGATGGACACTTAGGTTGTTTCCATCTCCGGGCTATTGTAAATAGAGCTGCAATGAACATTTTGGTACATGACTCTTTTTGAATTATGGTTTTCTCAGGGTATATGCCCAGTAGTGGGATTGCTGGGTCATATGGTAGTTCTATCTGTAGTTTTTTAAGGAACCTCCATACTGTTCTCCACAGTGGCTGTATCAATTTACATTCCCACCAACAGTGCAAGAGTGTTCGCTTTTCTCCACACCCTCTCCAGCATTTATTGTTTCTAGATTTTTTGATGATGGCCATTCTGACTGGTATAAGATGATATCTCATTGTAGTTTTGATTTGCATTGCAAATGAGGAGTTATTATCAAGTACAGCAGTCCCCAACCTTGTTGGCACGAGGGACTGGTTTCGTGGAAGGCAGTTCTTCCACTGGGGTGGGGGGGGGCGTGGTGTTCAGGCCCTAATGTGAGAGGGGCGGGGGGGGGGGAGATGGTTCAGGTGGTAACGCGAGCGGTGGGGAGCCATGGGGAGCGGCAGATGAAGCTTTGCTTGCTCGCTGCCACTCACCTCCTGCTGTGCGGCCCGGTTCCTAACAGGCCACGGACCGGTACCAGTCCATGACCTGGGGGTTGGGACCCCTGATCAAGGAGATGGAATCTAAAATCAAACAACAGAACAGTCTATCCCTGGGAGAGTCTGCAGACTATGAAGGAGAGAGGATCCAGGTCCCTGAAAAACATCAAATTTTCCAGGCAAAAGGATATCAGAATTGGGAGCCTGGATAGGAGATCAGTATTATAGAAGGCAAAGAGAACAGAATATTTCAAGACAGAGGGCATGAAAAACAGTGTTGTATTTTATTTGACCTTTTGATAAAATCTAAGGAAAAGCTGACTAAACTTTCATCTTGCACCTGCTTGCTTAGTGTGTTTTTTTTTTTTTCCTTTGTGAGTATTGTTTCAGGGCTCCTTCTCTCTAATATAAAATTAATTTTATAATTTGTTTTCTAATTGCCCGCATCCTTTTCACACTGGGATTGAACCCCTCCAAGGAACTTCTGTGCTTTGCATCATTTTCTTATAGACAATCCATTTAGATTGGAACACCAGTGGAATGGTACAATTACAGAGACTAGAATCACTTCACCATAACCTAGCTTGCACTTTTTTTCATGTAGTTTTAGAGCCTGATCCATGGACAAAAATCATCCGCCTCAGTCACTTACAATGACTTTGGAAAGAGTTTCTTCTTTTAGTAATTTAGAAACCATAGGGACCATGTAAGGACTCTGTAGATGAATACCACAAATTAAAAGAAAGAGGAAAACAGTGCAAAAACCACTTCATAATGCGAAGTGTTAGCTTTTAAAGATAAGCAGCTGGAATTTCCGTATCAGGCAATCAGAGCAAAACCCCTATGTATTAGTGCAGTAATCCTTTCTAAAGATTTTTAAAAAGTGTTTTACAATGGGTTGTGCATGTTCTCTCCCTCTGTCTGAGAGCCTTCAGGTGCCTGATTTCTAATAAAGATGACCGTGGCTCACTCTTCCTCATACTCAAGGGAATAGTTCTGCTGAATAAAATTTCTCAGCTTATTCATCATTTCTCCTTGAGGACTCTGATATGAAGGCTGCACATGAAATTATTCTATCTTTCCAAGTGAAAAATTTTATGTTCCTTTATGTTCCCCAAAGATAGCATTAAGCTTTGAGAAGGACTCCTTCAAAACCCGAGTCCACTGCAGTCACAGGTCAGACTGAAACTAGGGTCCCAGCCACTGCTTCTCCAGAGATGACCACCAGAGTTCCTTCCACTCATTTAGAGATGAAGCCTGTCAGTAGGAAGGAAAAAATGTGTCCCCATGGCCTGTTTCCACCCTGAGTCTTTTTAAAATAGAACAAAGACTCCCAGTTGGACCAAAGTTGATGTCCTTTAGTTATGTGCTGGGAACTCGAGTTCCCTGGGAATAGTGCCAAGACCACCAGACGCATTGAACTCACAACTTTTTACCATCACATTATCAGAATGGATTACACTCCCTCTGGTCAATATTAGATTCTTACCAATGTGAGTCAGGTGAAAGGTTACCAACTTAAAAATTATTTTGTATTTTTAGATTTTTTTTTCTTGGTCTCCTTCCGACCCCTCCCCATTGTCCAGGTTATTAACTTGTGTTTATCACTTCTTTATACAAGTTTATGTGTCACCATATACTGGATTGCAGGCTACTGGCTGACAAATGTCTGTTTGTCTCTATATGGTTATAATAATTTTTTTAACATCTTTATTGGAGTATAATTGCTTTACAGTGTTGTATTAGTTTCTGCTGTATAACAAAGTGAATCAGCTATATGCATACGTGTATCCCCATATCCCCTCCCTCTTACGTCTCCCTCCTACCCTGCTTATCATGGTATACCTCTTCATCTCTTTGTATCATCTTTAATTACTTTCATCATTGTCTTATAGTTTTCTGCATACAGGTCTTTTGTCTCCTTAGGTAGCTTTATTCCTAGGTATTTTATTCTTTCTGTTGCAATGGTAAATGGGAGTGTTTCCTTAATTGCTCTTTCAGATTTTTCATCATTACTGTATAGAAATGCAAGAGATTTCTGTGCATTAATATTGTATCCTGCTACTCTACCAAATTCATTGCTTAGCTCTAGTAGTTTTCTGGTGGCATCTTTAGGATTCTCTATGTATAGAATTATGTCATCTGCAAACGGTGACAGTTTTACTTCTTCTTTTCCGATCTGGGTTCCTTTTATTTCTCTGATTGCTGTGGCTAGAACTTGCAAAACTATGTTGAATATTAGTGGTGAGAGTGAGCAACCTTGTCTTGTTCCTAATCTCAGTGGAAATGGTTTCAGCTTTTCGCCATTGAGAACAATGTTGGCTGTGGGTATGTCCTATACGGCCTTAATTATGTTGAGGTAGGTTCCCTCTTTGCCTACTTTCTGGAAAGTTTTTATCATAAATCTGTGTTGAATTGTGTCAAAAGCTTTTTCTGCATCTATTGCAATTATTATATGTTTTTTTTAGCATCTTTATTGGACTATAATTGCTTTACCATGGTGTGTTAGTTTCTGCTGTATAACAAAGTAAATCAGCTATACATATATCCCCATATCTCCTCCCTCTTGCGTCTCTCTCCCACCCCTCTAGGTGGACACAAATCACCAAGCTGATCTCCCTGTGCTATGTGGCTGCTTCCCACTAGCTATCTATTTTACATTTGGTAGTGTATATATGTCCATGCCACTTTCTTACTTCATCCCAGCTTACCCTTCCCCCTCGCCATGTCCTCAAGTCCATTATCTATGTATCTCTTTATTCCTGTCCTGCCCCTAGGTTCTTCAGATCCTTTTTTTTTAGAATCCATATATATGTGTTAGCACACGGTATTTATTTTTCTCTTTCTGACTTACTTCACTCTGTATGACAGTCTCTAGGTCCATCCACCTCACTACAAATAACTCAATTTCATTTCTTTTTATCGCTGAGTAATATTGCATTGTATATATGTGCCACATCTTCTTTATCCATTCATCTGTCGATGGACACTTAGGATACCTTCCTGTCCTGGCTATTGTAACTAGAGCTGCAGTGAACATTGTGGTACATGCCTCTTTTTGATTATGGTTTTCTCAGGGTATATGCCAGTAGTGGGATTGCTAGATCATATGGTAGTTCTATTTGTCATTTTTTAAGGAACCTCCATACTGTCTTCCATAGTGGTTGTATCAACTTACATTCCCACGAACAGTGCAAGAGGGTTCCCTTTTCTCCACACCCATGCCAGCATTTATTGTTTCTAGATTTTTTGATGATGGCCATTCTGACTAGTGTGAGGTGACACCTCATTGTAGTTTTGATTTGCATTTCTTTAATGATTAGTGATGTTGAGCAGCTTTTCATGTGTTTGTTGGCAATCTGTATATCTTCTTTGGAGAACTGTCTATTTAGATCTTTGGCACATTTTTGGATTGGGTTGTTTGTTTTTTTGGTATTGAGCTGCATGAGCTGCTTGTATGTTTTGGAAATTAATCCTTTGTCCGTTGCTTCATCTGCAAATGTTTTCTCCCATTCTGAGGGTTGTCTTTTAGTCTTGTTTATGGTTTCCTTTGCTGTGCAAAAGCTTTTAAGTTTCACTAGGTCCCATTTGTTTATTTGTATTTTTATTTCCGTTTCTCTAGGAGGTGGGTCAAAAGGATCTTGCTGTGATTTGTGTCATGGAGTGTTCTGCCTATGTTCTCTTCTAAGAGTTTTATAGTGTCTGGCCTTACATTTAGGTCTGTAATCCATTTTGAATTAATTTTTGTGTATGCTGTTAGGGAGTGTTCTAATTTCATTTTTTTACATGTAGCTGTCCAGTTTTCCCAACACTACTTATTGAAAAGGCTGTCTTTTGTCCATTATATGTTCTTGCCTCCTTTGTGGTAAATTAGGTGCCCATATGTGCTTGGGTTTATCTCTGGGCATTCTATCCTGTTCCATTGATCTGTATTTCTGTTTTTGTGCCAGTATCATACTGTCTGGATTATGGTAGGTGCCTGATTCTTCCAGCTCCATTTTTCTTTCTCAAGGTTGTTTTAGATATTCGGGGTCTTTTGTGTTTCCATGCAAATTGTGAATTTTTTTGTTCTAGTTCTGTGAAAAATGCCAGTGGTAGTTTGATAGGGATTGCATTGAATCTGTAGATTGCTTTGGATAATATAGTCATTTTCACTATGTTGATGCTTCCAATCCAAGAACATGGTATATCTCTCCATCTGTTTGTATCATCTTTAATTTCTTTCTTCAGTGTCTTATAGTTTTCTGCATACAGGTCTTTTGTCTCCTTAGGTAGGTTTATTCCTAGGTATTCTTTTTGTTGCAATGATGAATGGGAGTGTTTCCTTAATTTCTCTTTCAGATTTTTCATCATTAGTGTATAGGAATGCAAGAGATTTCTGTGCATTAATTTTGTATCCTGCTACTTTACCAAATTCATTGATTAGCTCTAGTAGTTTTCTGGTAGCATCTTTAGGATTCTCTATGTACAGTATCATGTCACCTGCAAACAGTGACACTTTTACTTCTTTTCTGATTTGGATTCCTTTTATTTCTTTTTCTTCTTTGATTGCTGGGGCTAAAACTTCTAAAACTATGTTGAATAATAGTGGTGAGAGTGGGCAACCTTGTTTTGTTCCTGATCTTAGTAGAAATGGTATCAGTTGTTCACCATTGAGAACGATGTTGGCTGTGGGTTTGTCATATATGACCTTTATTATGTTGAGGTAAGTTCCCTCTATGCCTACTTTCTGGAGGGTCTTTACCTTAAATGCGTGTTGCATTTTGTCAAAAACTTTGTCTGCATCATTGAGATGATCATATGGTTTTTCTCCTTCAATTTGTTAATACAGTGTATCACATTCATTGATTTGCGTATGTTGAAGAATCCTTGCAATCCTGGAATAAATCCCACTGGATTATGCTAAATGATGCTTTTAATGTGCTGTTGGATTCTGTTTGTTAGTATTTTCTTGAGGATTTTTGCATCTATGTTCATCAGTGTTATTGGCCTGTAGTTTTCTTTCTTTGTGACATCTTTGTCTGGTTTTGGTATCAGGGTTATGGTGGCCTCATAGAATGAGTTTGGGAGTGTCCCTCCCTCTGCTGTATTTTGGAAGAGTTTGAGAAGGATAGGGCTTAGCTCTTCTCTAAATGTTTTATAGAATTCACCTATGAAGCCATCTGCTCCTATGCTTTTGTTTGTTGGAAGATTTTTAATCACGGTTTAAGTTTCAGTGCTTGTGATTGGTCTGTTTATATTCTCTATTTCTTCCTCATTCAGTCTCGGAAGGTTGTGCTTTTCTAAGAATTTGTCCATTTCTTCCAGATTGTTCATTTTACTGCATATAGTTGATTGTAGTAGTCTCTCATGATCCTTTGGATGCTAACTTTGGGGGGTTTTTGTTCTTCTTTAATTGCTTTAGGTGTAAGGTTAGGTTGTTTATTTGAGATGTTTCTTGTTTCTTGAGGTAGGATTTTATTGCTATAAACGTCCCTCTTAAAACTGCTTTTACTGCATCCCATGGGTTTTGGGTCATCGTGTTTTCATTGTCATTCGTTTCTAGTTATTTTTTGATTTCCTCTTTTATTTCTTCAGTGATCTCTTGGTTATTTAGTAGTGTATTGTTTAGCCTCCATGTGTTTGTATTTTATACAGTTTTTTCCTGTAATTGATACCTAGTCTCATAGCGTTGTGGTCAGAAAAGATACTTGACACGATTTCAATTTTCTTAAATTTACCAAGGTTGAATTGTGACCCAAGATATGATCTCTCCTGGAGAATGTTCCATGAGCACCTGAGAAAAGAGCGTAATCTGCTGTTTTTGGATAGAATGTGCTATAAATATAAATGAAGAACATCTTGTTTAATGTATCATTTAGGCTTGTGTTTCCTTATTTATTTTCATTTTGCATGATCTGTCCATTGGTGAAAGTGGGGTGTTAAAGTCCCCTACTATGATTGTGTTACTGTCAATTTCCCCTTTTATGACTGTTGGCATTTGCCTTATGTATTGAGGTGATCCTGTGTTGGGTGCATAAATATTTACAATTTTTATATCTTCTTGGATTGATCCTTTGATCATCATGTAGGCTCCTTCTTTGTCTCTTGTAATAGTCTTTATTTTAAAGTGTATTTTGTCTGATATGAGAATTGCTACTTCAACTTTCTTTTGATTTCCATTTGCATGGAACATCTTTTTCCATCCCCTCACTTTCAGTCTGTATGTGTCCCTAGGTCTGAAGTGGGTCTCTTGTAGACAACATATATACAGGTCTTGTTTTTGTATCCACTCAGCCAGTCAGTGTCTTGTGGTTGGAGCGTTTAATCCATTTACATTTAAGGTAATTATTGATATGTATGTTCCTATTACCATTTTCTTAATTGTTTTGGGTTTGTTATTGTAGGTCTTTTCTTTCTCTTGTGTTTCCTGCCTAGAGAAGTTCCTTTAGCATTTGTTGTAAAGCTCATTTGGTTGTGCTGAATTCTCTTAACTTTTGCTTATCTGTAAAGGTTTTAATTTCTCCATCAAATCTGAATGGGATCCTTGATGGGTAGAGTAATCTTGGTTGTAGGTTTTTCCCTTTCATCACTTTAAATGTGTCCTGGCACTCCTTTCTGGCTTGCTGAGTTTCTGCTGAAAAATCAGC
This sequence comes from Lipotes vexillifer, assembly GCF_000442215.2. Taxonomy (NCBI): domain Eukaryota; kingdom Metazoa; phylum Chordata; class Mammalia; order Artiodactyla; family Lipotidae; genus Lipotes; species Lipotes vexillifer. The sequence goes on along the minus strand of NW_006779050.1, from coordinate 2,427,591 downwards.
TGTTAACCTTATGGGGATTCCCTTGTATGTTATTTGTTGCTTTTCCCTTGCTGATTTCAATATTTTTTCTTTGTATTTAATTTTTGATTGTTTGATTAATATGTGTCTTGACGTGTTTCTCTTTGGGTTTTCCTATATTGTACTCTCTGTGCTTCTTGGACCTGATTGACTATTTCCTTTCCCATGTTTGGGAAGTTTTCGACTATAATCTCTTCAGATATTTTCTCAGACCCTTTCTTTTTCTCTTCTGTTTCTGGGATGTCTATAATTCGAATGTTGATGCTTTTAATGTTGCCCAGAGGTCTCTGAGACTGTCCTCAATTCTTTTCATTCTGCTCCCTGGCAGTTATTTCCACCATTTTATGTTCCGGCTCACTTACCCATTCTTCTTCCTCAGTTATCCTGTTATTGATTCCTTCTAGAGTATTTTTAATTTCAGTAATTGTGTTGTTCATCACTGTTTGTTTGCTCTTCAGTTCTTCTAGATCCTTGTTAAATGTTTCTTGTGTTTTCTCAATTCTGTTTCCGAGATTTTGGATCATCTTTACTAGCATTACTTTGAATTCTTTTTCAGGTAGCTTGCCTATTTCATCTTCATTTATTTCATCTTGTAGGTTTTTACCTTGCTCCTTAGTCTGTAACAAATTTTTTTGTCATTTCTTTTTTTTTTTTTTGATGGGTGGTGCTGTAATCCTGTGTTACTGATTGTTACGCCTGAGACGTTCAGCACTGGAGTTTGCAGGCACCTGGATAGAGCTGGGTTTTGGTGCTGAGATGAGGATCTCCAGGAGGCCTCACTCCAACTGATATCCCCTGGGGTCTGAGGTTCTGTGTTAGTCCAGTGGTTCAGACTTAGAGCTCCCACCACGGGAGCTCGGGCCTGACATCCGGCCTGAGAACCAAGATCCTGGAAGGTTCGTGGCGTGGTAAAAAAAAAAAAAGGAAGAAAGAAAAAAAGGGGCAGTACAATATCAAAGGATAAAAAACACAATAAAATTAGAAAGATAAAAAACATATTAGGAAAAATAAAACTATAATTGAAACAACTGCAACAAGGCAAAATAAAACCACAGCAGAAAAAAGAAAAAAAAGGGGGGGCCAACAAGACAAAAGGAGAGATCACTAACAAAGTATAAAGAATAAAGTAAAATTAGAAAAATAAAGATTTATTAGCTCTAATAAATAAAAATTTATTCTAATAAATATTTATTAGATTTATTTTTTTTAATAAAAATATAAAGGAGTCAACAACTGTGAATCAAGGTAAAACAGAACCTCAATCTAAAAGAGGAAAAAAGAAAAGAAAAAAAAAAGCCTTGGCTGTGGGTGTGGAGTTTAGACAGGGGGTGGACCTTAGGCAGGGGCGGGGTTTAGGGTGGGGCGGGACCTATGCGGGTGTGGGTGACATTTGACCGTGGGGCAGGGCATCTGCTTAGGACCTGCCTGGAAGGGGAGAGGCAGTACTTCCAAAGGAGGGCCTCTGTGGTGTGCAGTTCTGGAGTTTGGACATAGGGCCCTGGGTGAGGGTGTGTGGGTGGGCCTTAGGCCCAGCTCGTTGGAGGGGGTCTCCGAGTACAGAGGTAGGGCCCTGGGTGTGGGTATAGTGGCAGGGCTTGGGTTTTGCATGGCAGGAGGGAGACTCCGAGGGCAGAGAATGACGCCAGGGAACCCAACAGGCTCCCTGGTGCCTAAGTGGACAGGGAAGGCACTGGCCCCGTTCCCTTGTGTTCCTTCGCACCCCTCCCCCTCCCCCAGGGTCTCCCCTGTCCCCACTGGGCCCCTAACTGTGGGTGGGTCCCGCTGGGCATAGGAACCCCTCCCCTCCCCCATCCACCCCTCAGGGGTGCCCTCCAGGAGGTCCAGCCTTTACTTTTACTCCTCCCCTTCCTTCCCTCCCACTTCCCCAGGACCCGCACGGCTGGAGGATCCTCGGTGGGCAGAGGATCAGGCCCGGGATCTCAGCAGGTTCCTGGGGGCCCAAGTGGGCAGGGGAAACATGGCCACGCTCCCTTTTGATCCTTCTCCATCCCACTGGTTCCCCAATTTCCCCCTTTGGGCATGGGATCCCTTTCGCCCCCCCTCCCCGCACAGCCGCCCCTCGGGGGCGCTGGTCCTGTTCCACCTCCACTTCTCCTCCCCCTTCACTCCCCCCACGCCCCATGCCCTACCCCCTCGCTGGGGGTTCCTCCCATCCCCTTAGGTGTCCGTAGTCCCCCACGGTGCCTGGTAGGTGCCCTAGTTGTGAGGAGACGCGAGTTCCATGTCCTCCTAGTATGCCATCTTGACTCCACCCCCTTGGTTATAATTATTTAAGTTGAAAAATTGTAAGACTTATTTAAGAAGGGTTAGTTTATAGGGAAACTTTACAAATAAGAATAAAAAGTAACCTTAAAACCTAACTCTCATGCTGCATTTTTTTTTTTTTTTTTTTTTGCAGACGCGGGTCTCTCACTCTTGTGGCCTCCCTGTTGCGGAGCACAGGCTCCGGATGCGCAGGCTCAGCGGCCATGCCTTATGGGCCTAGCCACTCTGCAGCATGTGGGATCTTTCCGGACCGGGAAATGAACCCGTGTCCCCTGCATCGGCAGGCGGACTCTCAACCACTGCTCCACCAGGGAAGCCCTGAATTTTTATAAGGAAAAATTTCTGACTTCTCCTTTGGGTCTTGCCTTTTTGAAAAATTAAAACTTAACACAGTGGCTTCATTACCTTGGCTGGTTATGTCAATGGAGAATAGCTATGCAGAATGGCAAAGTAAAATCACGTTGAAGGACATACTCAGTTCAATATACAGCACGTATGCCTGCATGAGTAATGATATATCTCAAAATATTTTTGCAGCAGATGTTATCAAATTATTCTTCAGTGTCACATGAATTACCCCCTTCTTTCTAAAAATGCATTCCCCCCCCCCAAAAAAAAATGAGCATGGGAAATAGTCATCCTTCACTGGCATGGGTTTTGACAAGGATTTTCATTATTATAGTCAACAAATATTTGTTGAGAACCTGTTTTGAGCTGGAAATACAGATGGAAAACTAATTATGTTTTTATTTTAACTGAATGATGCTAAGCTAAACCCTGCTGGTAGATTGAGGGGCACAGAGAACACATAGTGGGGGATGTACTGAAGCTCTCAGATTCCAAGGTCTGAATAAATTCAGAATATTCAAGCTTTAACAGTACCACCTAAAGCAGCTACCCAAAATACCTAATTCAACTCACAGCAACAAAAATTTATTAATTCCTCAAAAGAAAAAGTGAATGTTTTTTGGCCTGATGTTCATAAAGTTTCAAAGTGGGTTTTTTGTTCATTTGTTTTGTTCTGTTTTGATTTGTTTTATAGGTCAAGGAATGTGTTTGGGATTTTCCAGACAGAGTGGCAGTTCTCCAGTCTTTAATTCTCTGTTTTGGAATAAGAAAGTTGCCTCCATATTACTATCAAACATGGAGCAGGATCATCTCTGTGTTGATAGAAATAGTTACTCAGCAAAGGTCACACCTGCCTCAAACCACTGTGCAGGTATCTGAAAGGGCTCTCACTCGGGGCTGAGGAAGCCCCAGCCATCCTCCCATTAGCCAGATCATCAGCCTGCTCCTAGAGGGAGCTTTCTTCCTTGAAGAAACAGGACTAATGTTTTCTAGTTGGAACACTTCACAGAGATCCAGGGCTTCTGGCTTCTATTCCCAGCTGCACCATCAGATCATAGAGTGACATTCTGTAAGTGAACATCTCTGTGGTGATGTGGAGATGGTTACCCTTGTGCAGGGAAGGGTTAGGATCCATGGTAAATGCTTACTGTGAGCATCTTGCCTGAAAGGTGTTGCATGCTCTTTGAGAGAGGAAGGTTACTGCATGATGTCATTGCTTCCAACATATGCTCAGATGTTAAAAAAAAAAACGAAGGGAGGTTAACGAAAGCAATACTGTTGTCTTGGAGGGTGTTTCAGGGATTGTAGGAGGGATGCACAGATAAGTATGTGGCAAGTTGTTTTCCTACCATAAAGCACAACTTTTGCATCATGTCACTCTGACAAGTGGAATTTAAAAGATATTTCCAGCAAGGTGTGATGTACACTGGAAATGTTTGATGAAAGAACATAGGGAAGTGATTGGGGACCAGGAAATATGGACTTGATTTGAACCTTTGGATGAAAATCCTCTTTTCTGGTTTGTTTTCATGACTTGTAATATTACAGTGATGACATTTGCATTCTCCAGCTCAGGATTAGCTAGAGAGGAAGTAAGGGCTCAATTACTTTAGTGAGCACATAAACCATGACCTCTCCTGGAAGATAATTGTAATTAAGGGATAGTAAACCCTAAGTCCATTTGCTTCTCAACATGGGTAACAGAATTATACACAATTGTGACATTTGCCTGAATACGAAGAGGAAATTTTTCTTCATCATCCTCTGCATTCTGGTTTTGGGTTAAAAGAAATCATAATTTTCATATGGTGATGTCAGAGCCATTCCCACAACAGAGATTAGACAATACCACAAACACAGATTTATGGTTTCATAGGAGAAGTCTCCTGTTTTCAAACATTTATCTTTAACAATAGGCTACTGGCAGGGAGGGAAGGCCACCAGTTGCATATGAAAGGTATGGTATTCTGTTGTCAGTGATGAACAATACACAGACACTGGTTGCTTCTGTTGTCCCTGCTCCCACTCATGACCCCCATTTCTCCAGCATATTTAACACCAGCCATTATAGATTTAGCACACAGAAGATCAGTGGCATCACAACTCATTTATGTAAGAGAATTATCAAACATTCATCACTGTCAACAGTAAAAATATGATAAAATACCTTCTGTTTCTGTCAAGGTAATTTCTATTTTCAAGGACTAAAGGAATCTTTTAAAAAATATTCAGTAGTTGAGGAAGCTGAAAGAAAACATTACTTCACTTTCCTCCTCTCTAAAAAGATGACGACTAAAACACCAACACTTCTTCTAGGTTTAAAATTATTCCATTTTACAATTTTTTAACTTGCTAAAAGTTTCAGATTCTCTAATAGTATCATGACGCTGCACTTAGTAATTTCAGAATAATTACTTAAAAAAAAAATACTGCCCCCATCTTAGCATTTTATGGCCATTTATTGCTTTTTCATTTGTTTCTCTAAATACTGTCTTGTTCCAGAAAAGACTTAAGGGGATTTGTATGTTCACAGTATAGTAAGATGAAATAAATATGTGATAAAAGGAAGGCAAAGAAAAACTAAGGGATGCAGTTAGAGTGAGGATAGTGTTAACACTTACATAAAGTTCACTCCATTTCCCAGAGATGAGTGATTTGGATTTCCACTTTCCAAAACCCAAATGAAATGGGAAAATAGTGCCAATTATAGATTTTAGTTTCCCTAAAGCAGTAGTTCTCAAAATGTCATCTGAGTACACCTAAGTGTCCCTTAGATCTTTCAGGGGCTGCAAAGTGAAATTATTTTCATAATAAAACAAAAACATTATTTGCCTTTTCTATCTTATTCTCTCTTGATCACATGGTGGAATTTTTTCCAAAGACCACATGACCATCATTCTGATGGTGCCATTACTTTTTTTTTTTTTTTTTCCTTGCGTTATGCGGGCCTCTCACTGTTGTGGCCTCTCCC
>NW_006779050.1:2415342-2421407 GCF_000442215.2 Lipotes vexillifer | reverse complement strand
CCCGCGTCTCCTGCATCGGCAGGCGGACTCTCAAGCACTGCGCCACCAGGGAAGCCCGGTGCCATTACTTTTAAGGCTAATGGGATGTGTGCTTGTATATGCTTGCATTTTTAAATTTTTTGTTTCAATTCCTAATGTGGTAGATATTCATAGATACATTCCACATAAACAAAAGCACTTTGGGGGCCTCAATCATTTTTAAGAGTGTGAAAGATTCCTCTTCTAAAATATGAACAACTTTGTTTCTTTTCACTTTCCTTATATTAAAACCTGAAAATTGTCATTCACAGAAATTTAATATTAGTTATTCTATCTGATCATGGGCAAGTGAATAACTTTCAGGTTATTTATGATGTACTGTAATCATCAGGAGAGCAGTGGATCTTATTGGCCTCTTTTTTTTTTTTTTTTTTTTTTGCGGTACGCGGGCCTCTCACTGTTGTGGCCTCTCCCGTTGCGGAGCACAGGCTCCGGACGTGCAGGCTCAGCGGCCATGGCTCACGGGCCTAGCCGCTCCGTGGCATGTGGGATCTTCCCGGACCGGGGCACGAACCCGTGTCCCCTGCATCGACAGGCGGACTCTCAACTACTGTGCCACCAGGGAAGCCCTGGCCTCTTATTTTGAGGGTATTGGTCAAAGCTCCTTTGAGGAACTGATGAAAGCCATGAACCCTCTCAACTAAATACAACAACAGAAACACAGAATTTTAATGTCTTCAAATTGCTTTAAAATACAGTTTTAAGGTAAATTTGGGTAATAAGATACAGAGAAGCTTAATGAATAGTGGTTCCTTTTTATCCTCTCGTCATCTTTGTTTCTCCCCAGAGTATAAATTAAGGTAAAGTATTTCTAGTTATACTGTAACTCATTCCACACCAGAAAGGAATATTGTTTCTGGTCATGTTGATGAACGGAAGGTTTTATAAGCTCAGCTTTCCTTCCTTAGGTCCTAAAAATAATAACCTCAGCTACATAGAATAAATCTATTTCCTTGGAATATTCTGATGATCTCAAAAATAGAAATGCTGAAGTCTCCTAGATTTAAAAAACTTGGCTACATGCAGCTAGGTGAGCTGATATAGGACTGTAGAGACTCTCATTAGGACTGTTTACTTCCAACTACAGCTTCTGAATTTGCTAGCATGTATTTATTGAGTGCCTCCCATCATATAGACCTGGGCACTATAGGGACTGTTTTAGTACAGTATGACATTTGGCTGAGACTCAGCTAATGCATAAGATGTAATTCATTTATGAATAGACATTTTTTAATGTGGCAGATAGTGTAACATGATCAAGCAGAACGGTTAAAAAGAATGTTTCTAAATTCAGAAATCTTGGTGGGTGATAACATTTATTGGCTGTATGACTTGAGGAAATATTTTAATCTGGTCTGTTGAACTGGCATAAAGAGCGTTCCTGATACATAGAGTTATTGTGAGAATTAAATTTAGTAATGCATATAAAGTACAGAGGAGTGTGTGTCATATAACAAGTGCTCAGTAAATGTTATTACAGAAAGTGCTGTGCGATGTGATGCAATGAAAAATGCAATATGAATTTGGAGAAGGAAAGGATCACCAGAGGTCAGAAGGGTCTAAGGGAGAGTTCATGAAAGAGGTAAGACTTCAGCTGTGGGGCTACTAAGTGGAGTGGGGAGTTATAAAGTTCTTGGTGCACCATAAATTTAAAATCTAATGGAGGAGAGAGGATCAGCCCCAATACGTATAAGCACAAGTGTCAGAAACATGGAAAGAATGCTTAGGTCTCTAGAGATATACATAGAAGTGCTAAAACACAGGCAAGTGAAAAGGATAAAGAGTGGGTGTGAGTTATTAAAATGACTGGAATACAGCTAAGTATATTGCACCACTTATGGGACCATACTATTCCATTCATCCCTCCCAAATTAAATTTCACTTTTCTCGTAGGAATCTTTTGTGGTTAATGGTTCCAAAGGGAGGATTTATCTTTTATTTTATTTATTTCTGAGCAAACACACTTTATACACACACAAAATACACACACATGCACACCCACACCACAAAAACGAAGCACCAAAACTCTATGTGCCTTCTAGACATTTATACTTTTTGTCTCTTCATTCAACAAATTTAAAAAAATATGGAAGGAATTTTGGAAAAGGCTCACAAGTACCTGTTAATGGGAACAGAGATTTCTATAGAAAATTTTCAAGGCTATTCTAAAGTAATGGCTTTGCCGATTTTTTTTTTTTTTTTTTTTTGTCTTTGACCTTCTTTCTGGCATCATTTTCCTGCTTTCCTAGGTACACATTTTTCAACATTGTATAGTGAAGATCAGTTAGTGGTAAGCCCTCTTAGTTTTTGTCTATTAGAATAATGTCTTTATTTCAGTCTCATTCTCAACTGACATTCTAGTAGGGTAACTAATCTTGGTTAATTGTCTTTTCCCTTTTTTTTTTTTTTTTTTTTTTTCCTTGCGTTATGCGGGCCTCTCACTGTTGTGGCCTCTCCCATTTGCGGAGCACACGCTCCGGACGCGCAGGCTCAGTGGCCATGGCTCACGGGCCCAGCCGCTCCGCGGCATGTGGGATCTTCCCGAAACGGGGCACGAACCCGCGTCTCCTGCATCGGCAGGCGGACTCTCAAGCACTGCGCCACCAGGGAAGCCCTTTGCCGATTTTTTTAATGGTCATGATGTATCCTGGCTTTGTTAGTACACTTTTCCTGATTAAGAACCCCCATTACTCTAATTAAAATAACACCATCTGGTTTTAATACTGCACAGTAACTCTTCTACTCCTTAATCCCAGGGCTGAAACAATATTCACTCTGGACCAAGCAGAGGTCATGCGGTATTTGTTTACTTTGCTGCTATAATTTATGGATTTGTTGGTGGAGGATCCTGAGAGATAGTGGTGCTGGAGATTTTTAAAAGTAGGTAGAGGATCCAGAAGAAAGAACAACATACTAGAGTTGTGTGCATACATGCTAGATTCTCCTTTCAAAATGGATACTTCAGGTTCTAGAGAGAAGACCTTTTTGAAGAGATAGCATTGAATGGACCTCTATGAATTAAGGCAGCAAGCCATGTGAACTTCAGGTGGGAGTGTGGCTATGGAAACTACACTAGGCAAAAGGACTGAAGGAATGGTGGGTTTGATGAGAACAACCTTGGTGATTTCAAGGAATAAGAAAAAATAAATAAGCTTGGCTGGAGTGGAGAGCGAGAAGGGGAGAGAGATGGGAGACAAGGTCAAGAAGATAGGCAGAGGCCAGACCATGTTGGATTTAGAGGCTATTCTGAGGGTAATGAGAGACTGAAGTCTTTGTAGCAGAGAAATGTGTGATATTTCATTTTTTTTCCTAAATATACAACAAGAAAAAATCCCAAGCTCAATTAAAAAAATAGCAACTGATACACAGATGTGGGAGTGGTGGGAATTGAAAAGAGTAAGACTCCAGCTCCCCTAGGCTCTAACCAACTGCTGCTAGGCAGAAATGCAGGCCCAGCATTTTCCTATAGTTCAGGGTGTTTATGCTTTGTTTTGTTTTTCAGGAGAATCTAGAAGTCCAGATTTTTTTTGGCAGGGAGGGCGGTGGGTGGAGATAATGTAGTTTTTATTTTATACTACTATTGCTTTAATATTTTTACACAAATTACTTGTAAAGGCATAGCTCTACCCTTTTATCAGCGTATGAATACTCCTTTTACATAACATTAGCAATTAGGTTTTCAGATAAGTTAGCTGTCATATTGAAAAGAGCACAGATATCAGATTATGGGATGCTAAGCAGATAAGAATAAATGCTGGACACATCTTCACAAAACATTAGTGCTTCAGTGGGTTGTCCTGGAAACATAAGGAGTAACAGAGTGAAAGAGGAAGGAAACAGCCCTAACCAACAAGGACCTACTGTATAGCACAGGGAACTCTGCTCGGTATTTTGTACTAACCTAAACAGGAAAATAACCTAAAAAAGAATAGATTCATGTGTATGTATAACTGAATCACTTTGCTGTACGCCTGAAACTAACACAACGTTGTTAATCAAATATACCACAATATAAAATTTTACAAAGGTATGTTTAATTAAAAAGTCAAGCTGTATCACATGTAGATGGAGTGAGAATTCTGAAAAAAGTTTTTTAAAAATTAAATTTATGGGGGCTTCCCTGGTGGCACAGTGGTTGAGAATCCGCCTGCCGATGCAGGGGACACGAGTTCGTGCCCCGGTCCGGGAAGATCCCACATGCTGCGGAGCAGCTAGGCCTGTGAGCCATGGCCGCTGAGCCTGCGCGTCCAGAGCCTGTGCTCAGCAACGGGAGAGGTCACAGCAGTGAGAGGCCCGCATACCGCCAAAAAAAAAAAAAAAATTAAATTTATGTATAATGCGCTAGAAGTCCAGGTCTTTATGTAAAAACTTTCTATTTCCTAAATGCTAGCAAATAATACACATTTTCCTAAAATCAGTATATAAGCCAGTGTGCTAGATACAAATGGTTAGTAGACAAGAGTAAACAAACTTGGAAGCCAAATGAAGCCCTGGCCTTGATGATTCACCATCTTTATGATGTTACATCTTGGCTTTCATAGACTATGAGGGAGAACAGTGAAAAGGAAAAGCAGGTTAACATTTAGACCTGGGTCAGGTGTCAGTCAGGGTCCTGGCAGGAAGCAGGTAGCAGACAGAGACAGGTCATTGAGTAGAGATTGATGAAGTACTATTTATAATAGTGTGGGCAGGAAAAAGCACCAAGGAATGTTAACGTGCTCAGGGCTAGGATCAGCATGAGTTAACATCGCAATGCCTGAAGGAGTCGTTCCTGAAACCTGGAGAGGAGTTAGGAAAAGGATGCTCATCCCTGCCTGTGGCGTTTGGTTGAGGAATACAGCCACTACCAGACTCTGCCACGTCAGGGCAAGAGCCAAGAGGAGATACATGAGCCTTCTATTCTCATTCCCAGACCTTCCTCAGGTGTCTCCCAATGGCCAAACCCAGAAAGGAGCGAGAGATTTAGGGGGCCCACTGACTGCAGTTGATGTTGGTCAATCTTGTGGGACACAGGAGGGCCAAGACCATCTAGCACAGTCAGGCACTTCTTATAAAAAGTGATTTCAAATACTTTACAACCTTTAATAATTATATCAATCCAATAAGCAATAAAGAGCTTGCCAGCTTAAGATATTTTTGAAGTTGTAGCTTTTTTTAAGACTAGCAAATTGTGGTCATTATACACAGTCTTGTATTACCTGACCCTGATTCTTCAAGTTTTTGCTTTTCTTCAAGGAAAGAAATGCTTCTCAAGAGTAAGCATTTCATATTCTGGTGAAAATTACTCATCCAACCCAGGGTTTTTAAGAAAACAAAATCTGAATTCACAGTCAGCCTTACTTTCCTATTTAAGGAGCCAAACGTAATGAATGAATGAATGAATGGAGGGAGGGAGGGAGGGAGGAAGTGAAGGCAGGCATCTGTGAAGCACTGTTTATAATACAAGAAATCACCATTCTTCCAGAAGCTGTTAAATTCTCTAGGCCACACTAGGCAAAGAAACAAAAAACTGTAGTAATATTTTAAAAGAATACATAAAAGAACTTGGCCCACAAGTAAAGCACAGGTGTCAAGTCAAAGCATATTGGACATAGTCTGGGCAGATCTCCACCTTCACTTCCTCTGGCCCCCAACCCAGTGATGTTGGCAAGTCATTTGGTTCAGTTTGTATTTCCATTTCCATGACAGATGATTGGACCTTCTTTGAATATATGCAGTCAAAGACTGATTAAACACATTTGTATCATGTTCAGTAATTCTGTGTATTATCTAAATAGAGATAATATTTTGGTATAAGGGAAATAGAACAGAGTATAAGCTCAGTGGAATCTTAAACTGAGTTTTTTACAAAATAGCAATATGTTCAAAGAAGCGGTGATTAATTTTCTGATATGAATTATGTTTCACAGCAGAATGTGAGGTGAGGTGGGATGGAGATTCAATCACTATTTTAATGTGTTAGTCATACCAAAGCTAATTTCAGCCATATATTATCCAAATCTTGCTTTGAAAAATCCCATTCCTGC
>NW_006779050.1:2392639-2415290 GCF_000442215.2 Lipotes vexillifer | reverse complement strand
ATTCCTGCTTTCCATTCTTATTGTGAAATTTTGAACATTTAAATTACCTTTCAGTTGTCCACCTATCAAATGATAGATCATTTATTTGTAAACTTTATAAACTGTTACATAGCCATAAGCTGTTCTTGGTAACATTGTCCAAAATACTAGACAGATTTGTCCCCTGAAAAGAAGTCAGTGGGAAGGAATATATGCTGGGGAGAAAATGATATATTCTCCAATTAGCCCAAATTCCAGCACTGACTACTATGATTTCAGGGGACATACGGAAGCTGCTTTAGGAAGTACCCAGCAAATCTTGGAGTGAAGAAATGGTTATGAAAGACATCCTTTAGCATCAGCGCTGATACTTAAGAGCTCTGTGACAGTAGGCAAGCCACAGAACCCCCATAATCCTGAAGGGGTCATTATTTCCAAATGGAGGCAGCATAGGCTAATTGATAAGAGTGCAGAGTCTGGCATCAGAGAGTCAGAGTCTCAAATCTTGGTTCCACCCCTCTTTGCTGTAGAGTCGTTGCACACTACAACCACTGTGACGATGGAGACACATCACTAATCCAGAGCCTGAGATCCATAGTCAACATTCAGAAGAGACTGGAGTTGCAAGCATATTGCAAGGAATCAAGCATAGTAACACACGTGATGACATTTCTGGAGCAAAGTAAGAAGTGCTACGTAAATAATAACGATTATTATCATCACTATCGCTTATGTTTCCTATGGGAGAATCCTTATGAACACTCTTCTTTGCCAATTGACGATGAGATAATAGCTGGATTCTCAGTAAGATGACCCGAAGCATCAGAAAGGAATGTTGGACTAGCACAATGTTCTTTTGGTGTAGTCTCTTCAAATCGCTGTTTTTTCTGTGAAGGCCCCACCCATAACAGCCGGTTTTCACCCAGTCAGTCCTTCTCTTCAGGTGCTCCTTTGACTTATTTCAAGGCTACCAAAACAAAAGTTTTTCCAAGGAAAGTTCACATATCTCCTGCTCCCTGAACATTTTCTTGAATTGCCTCCGCCTATCTCTTTCTTCCATGTGGTCACTCTCTTCAGCCTATCCCACTCTTAACACTCAGTAGATTTTTTTCCTGGTTTTTCCCTGTTAAATAACAGATACCCACTCTGGTCTGTAACCTTAAAACAGTGTTTTGAGCAACTTCACTCTCATTTACAAAATAAATACTGTTTTCAAGGTTTTTTTTTTTTACCACTTTTATTTTAAGGAAAGTTTGCACAGCATCCCCAATTTTGTCCTTAGCTAACGTTGATTTTTAGCAGTCCCAAACTGAAGTCCATAATGTATTGGGTGTTTACTCCCCATAGAGAACACAAGATCCCTTGAAATGTAAAATACACAGTTTTGCTGTGTATTCCTCTCAGGCATTATAAAAGGTAGCATCATTATATTTGGGTCTTAGAAAGTTATAAGACATGGACGTATGTTAAATAGCTTGAATGTTTCTATGAAATTTCCATGGACATTGCTTAGTCTTCCTGTTATCTAAATAAGCTTTAAAAGTAATGGCATACAATTGGGCACAGAATAAATAGCTATTGGAACAGGCAAAAAACACAGCTGCCAGGAGCAATAGGCAAGGTAGAGAAAGAAATGGAAGATGAAATGATCTTCTTCAAAGTCTGCCTGAAAAGCTTAAGCAGGACTTAGAATATTTTATATGCACTAGTTGATCTGATGTTCTCCATCTGTTACGAGGCCCTGGAGGCTGACTGGCCATTAAACACAGAATGATGACTGGTGTAGCAGGTGCAGTGAAGTGGGAAGGTGTGGAACAAATAAAACAAGTTCATGACATCTGTAAGAAATGTTGACCCCCAGGAAATTTTAAAAGGTCGTGTACTGTGGTATTCATGACGTATGTGTGAGAGGTATGATGGCAAGTGTATTTCTCATGAAAGCACTTCAATTACTTGCATATTGTTATTTCTTTAGAATCCCCAGGTCCTATACTATACAACTACTTAAGACCCAAAGAGAACTGTGACTTGCTTTGACAAATTGCCCTTTAATGCAGTGCATTGGCCCAGTGTCAACAGGAATGTTGCCTCAGCTGCACCCTTTGCTAAAATAGTTTTGTAAGCCTACTGCTGAGAGTCAACTCTTCTCTTCCTGTAGGTTTTCCTTGGCACCCTGTGACATCTGCATCAAATTGGAGCTTCTTATTAGCACCCTTTAGGATTTCCAGCATGCCTCTCAATGCATCTCTTTCTTATACTCTTTCTCCTCAGTCTCTGGCTCCTGTTTATTCCCTTTTCTAAATCTTCCTGATGCCCCCCATTCTTCCATTTGTCTGCAACTGCTTCCTTTAGTGCATCCAACAAGTCCTCTCTTTTTGTTGATGCAGTCCCTCCTTCATATAATTTTTTCTTAAGTTCTCAAGATGGCTGGTGAGAAACTTACAGAGGGCAGTTTTCTAAAGAATTGTCAGTATTCTACTAAGGGAAATTCTTTCTTAACGACAACGGCACTGTACAGGAAAGAGGTGGTTTTTTTAAACCTTTCTTTTCTCATCAATAATTTCTCTATGTTTTTGATCCTCATGTGAAGCTAAAGAGGTTTACTCTTTCTCTCACAACCCTCATCCAGTTCAGCAGCATATCCAGTTGCCTCTACCTCTAGCATATCTTAAGTCCGATATCTGCCAGGACCTCTACCTTACCTCACCAGTTAAGTCACCAGCAGTTCTTGCCTAGATGTCCTAGTCTCTTCTCTATGCAGCAGCTTATGTGATCCTTTCAAAGCATGTCAGCTCATGCTACTCCCCAGCTCAAAAGCTCTTGCCAACTTCCTATCTCTTTCAAAATAAGTGTATTGATGATGGTCAATAAGGGTCTTCATAATCTGACTCAACTCTGTCTGACCTCATCTCCTTTCTCTCCCCCGTTACCCATTTCATACCAGTCTCCCCCTCAACTTCTTCCCATTGTCAAATGTTTGCCCTTGCTCCTCCTGTGCCACTGTTTCTTCAGACCACCCCTCATTTCATTCAGCTTTCTACTGATATTTGCTTCCTCTAAGAGATCTTTCCTGACTGCAAAGTCTAAAACCGTGCTACTTGTCTCCCTCTGTTCCTTTACGCTGCTTCAGTTTTCTTCATAGGGCTCATATCTGTCTCCTGTAGTATTTATACAATGGTTATTTAGCAATTTTCTGCCTCCTAGCTGTTGTCCTGAAAGATAACTGGAGGGCAAAAACAATGAATGGATGAACTTTATTGGTTTGGTTCTGTTTCTGCCCACTGTGCCTACAGAGCTGCCCAGCACAGTAGACGTTCCTCTTCGTGAGTTCGTGTTGAGTGAAAGAATGTTAAGTTGGGATTGTCTTCTTTGTCCCTGGGCACCCTTCACTAAAATCATTTTCAGAAGTATCTGTAGCACTTTTATTTCAGGAATGTGTTGGTGTGCTTCTACAATTAGAACAAATGCAGGGTTGAGGGAATAATTCCAAACCAAGTGGAAGCAGCCACTCTGGTCACCCCTAAAAAAGGTCAGCTTGCAAGATACTGTGGAGGCCACATTGCCCAACCAAACCTATCCTCAGTTAAGCACTGGTGATGCTTTGAACATGCTGGGTGCATAAGAAAGAAGCCACAATGGGACTTACACCATGGTGAATTTCTAAACTTGACCAGTTTTACCTGAAGGCAGCAATGCCTCAAATACCACTCACTCTCTCTAAAAGTAGATGGAGAACATAGCTGGATTCTCCCTGCCTCCCCACCCTGCTTGATGGTAAAATATACTGCAGTAGCTAATGTCTTGGTGGGACATTTTTCCCAAGTAAGTTTTTAAGTATATAGGTCATGGGTTCCAGACAACTAATTTGGATTGGTTAACATTTTCAGCAAAGCAAAAACAAAGATTTTCTCCATCCATCTTCCTTCACTCAGATTCCAAGCATCTTTGCTATGGTCTTTGACAACACCATGTCCTAGATGTGTTATTAGCACATTGCCTCAGATACCTGCTCTATGAAGTAGAGATAGGCTTATTTTCTAAATGTGGTGACAGTTTTTACTTAATCTTGTGCATCCTAAAGATTTATTGGATTTTGTTAGAAGTGAAAGTCTCTTATTCCAGTGAGACACTGTCCAGGCCATAGCTGTTGAAGGAGTCCCACTTCACCCAGGCATCAAGAACTTCTCTGGCACTCACAGACTTAGAGAATGAACATATGGTTACCAGCAGGGAAGTGTAGCTGGGAGGGATAGATTAGGAGTTTGGGATTGCCATGTATACACTGCTATATTTAAAATAGATACCAACAAGGACCTACTGTAAAAAAAATTTTTTAATTAAAAAGTGAATTAATTTACAGTGGAAAAAAATAAAGAACTCTTCTGGTTGAGACAGAGCAGAATATGGAATGAGGGAGAAATACTTTAGCTAGTAACTTGAGAATTTTGATTTGCTTTGACTCCTTATTCGAAAGAGGAAGATAGCAAATGTATAGTATCATGTTATCTGCAAACAGTGACAGATTCACTTCTTCTTTTACAATTTGGATTCCTTTCATTTCTTTTTCTTCTCTGAATGCCATAGGAAGGACTTCCAAAACTATGTTGAATAAAAGTGGCGACAATGGACATCCTTGCGTTGTTCCTGATCTTAGAGGGAATGCTTTCAGCTTTTCACCATTGAGAATGATGTTAGCTATGGGTTTGTCATATATGGCATTTATTATATTGAGGTAAGGTCCGCAGTGCCCACTTTCTGGAAAGTTTTTATATAAATAAATGAGTGTTGAATTTTGTCAAAATCTTTTTCTGAATCTATTGAGATGATCATATGGTTTCTTTTTTTTTTTAACATCTTTATTGGAGTATAATTGCTTTACAAGGGTGTGTTAGTCTCTGCTTTATAACAAAGTGAATCAGCCATATGCATACATATAGCTCCATATCCCCTCCCTCTTGTGTCTCCCTCCCACACTCCCTATCCCACCCTGCTAGGAGGTCAAAAAGCACAGGGCTGATCTCCCTGTGGTATGCGGCTGCTTCCCACTAGCTATCTATTTTACATTTGGTAGTATATATATGTCAGTGTCACTCTCTCACTTCGTCCCAGCTTACCCTTCCACCTCCCTGTGTCCTCAAATCTATTCTCTACATCTGCATCTTTATTCCTGTCCTGCCCCTATGTTCTTCAGAACATTTTTTAAAATTCTATATATATGTGTTAGCATATGGTATTGGTTTTTCTCTTTCTGACTTACCTCACTCTGTATGACAGTCTCTAGGTCCATCCACCTCACTACAAACAACTTAATTTCGTTTCTTTTTATGGCTGAGTAATATTCCATTGTGTACATGTGCCACATCTTCTTTATCCATTCGTCTGTCGATGGACACTTAGGTTGCTTCCGTGGCCTGGCTATTGTAAATAGTGCTGCAGTGAACATTGTAATACATGACTCTTTTTGAATTATGGTTTTCTCAGGGTAGATGCCCAGTAATGGGATTGCTGGGTCATATGGTAGTGCTATTTTTAGTTATTTAAGGAACCTCCATACTGTTCTCCATAGTGGCAGTATCGACTTACATTCCCAATAACAGTACAAGAGGGTTCCCTTTTCTACACACCCTCTCCAGCATTTTTGGTTGTAGATTTTTTGATGATGGCCATTCTGACTAGTGTGAGGTGATACCTCATTGTAGTTTTGATTTGCATTTCTTTAATGATTAGTGCTGTTGAGCATGCTTTCATGTGTTTGTTGGCAATCTGTATATCTTCTTTGGAGAAATGTCTAATTAGGTCTTCTGCCCATATTTGGATTGGGTTGTTTGTTTTTTTATATTGAGCTGCATGACCTGCTTATATATTTAGGAGAGTAATCCTTTGTCAGTTGCTTCATTTGCAAATATTTTCTCCCATTCTGAGGGTTGTCTTTTTGTCTTGTTTATGGTTTCCTTTGCTGTGCAAAAGCTTTGAAGTTTCATTAGGTCCCATTTGTTTATTTTTGTTTTTATTTGCATTTCTCTAGGAGGTGGGTCAAAAAGGATCTTGCTGTGATTTGTGTCAGAGTGTTCTGCCTATGTTTTCCTCTAAGAGTTTTATAGTGTCTGCCCTTGCATTTAGGTCTTTAATCCATTTTAAATTAATTTTTGTGTATGGTGTGAGGAATTGTTCTAATTTCATTCTTTTACATGTAGCTGTCCAGTTTTCCCTGCACCACTTATTGAAGAGGCTGTCTTTTCTCCATTGTATATTCTTGCATCTTTTATCAATGATAAGATGACCATACGTGCATGGGTTTATCTCTGGGCTTTCTATCCTGTTCTGTTGATCTATATTTCTCTTTTTTTGCCAGTACCATTCTGCCTTGATTAATGTAGCTTTGTAATATAGTCTGAAGTCAGGGAGCCTGATTCCTCCAGCTCTGTTTTTCTTTCTCAAGATTCCTTTGGCTATTCAGGGTCTTTTGTGTTTCCATACAAATTGTGAAATTTGTTGCTCTACTTCTGTGAAAAATGCCAGTGGTAGTTTGATAGGGATTGCATTGAATCTGTAGATTGCTTTGGGTAGTACAGTCATTTTCACAGTGTTGATTCTTCCAATCCAAGAGCATGGTATATCTCTCCATCTGTTTGTATCATCTTTAATTTCTTTCATCAGTGTCTTACAGTTTTCTGCATACAGGTCTTTTGTCTCCTTAGATAGGTTTATTCCTAGGTATTTTATTCTTTTTGTTGCAGTGGTAAATGGGAGTGATTCCTTAATTTCTCTTTCAGATTTTTCATCATTAGTGTATAGGAATGCAAGAGATTTCTGTGCATTAATTTTGTATCCTGCTACTTTACCAAATTCATAGCTTAGCTCTAGTAGTTTTCTGGTAGCATCTTTAGGATTCTCTATGTATAGTACCATGTCATCTGCAAACAGTGACAGCTTTACCTCTTCTTTTCTGATTTGGATTCCTTTTACTTCTCTGATTGCTGTGGCTAAAACTTGCAAAACTATATTGAATAATAGTGGTAAGAGTGGGCACCCTTGTCTTGTTCCTGATCTTAGTGGAAATGGTTTCAGTTTTTCACCATTGAGAAAGATGTTGGCTGTGGGTTTGTCATATATGGCCTTTATTATGTTGAGGTAAGTTCCCTCTATGCCTACTTTCTGGAGGGTTTTTATCATAAATGGGTATTGAATTTTGTCAAAAGCTTTTCTGCATCTACTGAGATTATGTATGGTTTATATCCTTCAGTTTCTTAATATGGTGTATCACCTTGATTGATTTGAATATATTGAAGAGCCGTTGCATTCCTCGGAAGAAAACCCACTTGATCATTGTGTATGATCCTTGTAATGTGCTGTTGGATTCTGTTTGCTAGTATTTTGTTGAGGATTTTTGCATCTATGTTCATCAGTGATATTGGAGTGTAGTTTTCTTTTTTTTGTGACATCTTTGTCTGGTTTTGGGATCAGGGTGATGGTCACCTCGTAGATGTGTTTGGGAGTGTTCCTCCCTCTGCTATATTTTGGAAGAGTTTGAGAAGGATATGTGTTAGCTCTTCTAAATGTTTATAGAATTTGCCTATGAGGCCATCTGGTCCTGGGCTTTTTTGGTTGGAAGATTGTTAATCACAGTTTCAATTTCAGTGCTTGTGATTGGTCTGTTTATATTTTCTATTTTTTCCTGGTTCGGTCTCGGAAGGTTGTGCTTTTCTAAGACTTTGTCCATTTCTTCCAGGTCGTTCATTTTACTGCCAATAGTTGCTTGTAGTAATCTCTCATGATCCATTGTATTTCTGCAGTGTCAGTTATTACTTCTCCTTTTTCGTTTCTAATTCTATTGATTTGTGTCATCTCCCTTTTTTTCTTGATGAGTCTGGCTAATGTTTATCAGTTTTTTTTATCTTCTCAAAGAACCAGCTTTTAGTTTTATTGATCTTTGCTCTCATTTCCTCTATGTCTTTTTCATTTATTTCTGATCTGACTTTAGGATTTCTTTCCTTCTACTAACTTTGGGGTTTTTTTTGTTCTTCTTCCTCTAATTGCTTTAGGTTTAAGGTTAGGTTGTTTGTTTGAGATGTTTCTTGATTTCCTTGAGATAGAATTGTATTGCTATAAACTTCCCTCTTAGAACTGCTTTTTCTGCAACCCATAGGTTTTGGATCGTCATGTTTTCATTGTCATTTGTCTAGGTATTTTTTGATTTCCTCTTTGATTTCTTCCATGATCTCTTGGTTACTAGGTAGTGTATTGTTTAGCCTCCATGTGTTTGTATTTTTTGCAGTTGTTTTCCTCTAATTAATGTCTAGTCTCATAGCATTGTGGTTGGAAAAGATACTTGATACAATTTCAATTTTCTTAAATTTACCAATGCTTGATTTGTGACCTAAGATATGATCTATCCTGGAGAATGTTCCATGAGCGCTTGAGCAGAAAGTGTATTCTGTTGTTTTTGGATGGAATGTCCTATAAATATCAATTAAGTCCATCTTGTTTAATGTGCCATTTAAAGCTTGTGTTTCCTTATTTATTTTCATTTTGGGTTATCTGTCCAGTGGTGAAAGTGGGGTGTTACAGTCCCCTACTACGATTGTGTTACTGTCAATTTCCCCTGTTATGGCTGTTAGCATTTCCCTTATGTGTTGTGGTTCTCCTATGTTGGGTGCGTAAATATTTACAGTTCTTATATCTTCTTCTTGGATTGATCTCTTGATCATTATGCAGTGTCCTTCTTTGTCTCTTATAATAGTCTTTATTGTAAAGTCTATTTTTTCTGATATGAGAATTGCTACTCCAGCTTTCTTTTGATTTCCATTTGCATGGAATACCTTTTTCCATCCCCTCAAATTCAGTCTATATGTGTCCCTAGGTCTGAAGTGGGTCTCTTGTAGACAACATATATATAGGTCTTGTTTTTGTATCCATTCAGCCAGTCTATGTCTTTTGGTTGGAGCATTTAATCTATTTACATTTAAGGTAATTATCGATATGTATGTTCCTATTACCATTTTCTTAATTGTTTTGGGTTTGTTATTGTAGGTGTTTTCCTTCTCTTGTGTTTCCTGCCTAGAGAAGTTCCTTTAGCATTTGTTGTAAAGCTGGTTTGGTGGTGCTGAATTCTCTTAGCTTTTTTTGTCTGCAAAGGTTTTAATTTCTCCATCAAATCTGAATGGGATCCTTGCTGGGCAGAGTAATCTTGGTTGTAGGATTTTCCCTTTCATCACTTTAAATATGTCCTGCCATTCCCTTCTGGCTTGCAGAGTTTCTGCTGAAAGATCAGCTCTTAACCTTTTGGGGATTCCCTTGTATGTTATTTGTTGCTTTTCCCTTGGTGCTTTTAATATTTTTTCTTTGTATTTAATTTTTGATAGTTTAATTAATATGTGTCTTGGTGTGTTTCTCCTTGGATTTATCCTGTATGGGACTCTCTGTACTTCCTGGATTTGATTGACTATTTCCTTCCCCATGTTAGAGAAGTTTTCAACTATAATCTCTTCAAATATTTTCTCAGTCCCTTTCTTTTTCTCTTCTTCTTCTGGGACCCGTATAATTCGAATGTTGGTGCGTTTAATGTTGTCGCAGAGGTCTCTGAGACTGTCCTCAATTCTTTTCATTCTTTTTTCTTTATTCTGCTCTGTGGTAGTTATTTCCACTATTTTATCTTCCAGGTCACTTATCCGTCCTTCTACCTCAGTTAATCTGCTATTGATTCCTTCTAGAGAATTTTAAATTTCATTTATTGTGTCATTCATCATTGTTTGTTTGCTCTTTAGTTCTTCTAGGTCCTTGTTAAACGTTTCTTGTACTTCTTCCATTCTACTTCCAAGATTTTGGATCATCTTTACTGTCGTTACTCTGAATTCTTTTTCAGGCAGACTGCCTATTTCCTCTTCATTTGTTTGATCTCGTGGGTTTTTACTTTGCTCCTTCAACTGCTGTGTATTTCTCTGTCTTCTCATTTTACTTAACTTACTGTGTTTAGGGTCTCCTTTTCGCTGGTTGAAGGCTCATAGTACCCATTGTTTTTGGTGTCTTCCCCCAGTGGGTAAGGTTGGTTCAGTGGGTTGTGTACACTTCCTGGTGGAGTGGACTGGTGCCTGGGTTCTGGTGGATGAAGCTGGATCTTGTCTTTCTGGTGGGCAGGACCACATCCAGTGGTGTGTTGTGAAGTGTCTGTGAACTTAGTATGATTTTAGGCAGCCTCTCTGCTAATGGGTGGCATGTGTTCTTGTCTTGCTAGTTGTTTGGCATGGGGTATCCAGCACTGGAGCTTGCTGGTCGTTGAGTGGAAGTGGGTCTTGGCGTTGAGACGGTGATCTCTGGGATAGCTCTCGCCTATTGGTATTACATGGGACCAGGAGGTGTCAGGTGGTTTGATGCCTGAACTTGGCTGTCCCACCTCAGAGGCTCAGGACTGACACCTGGCTGGAGCACTAAGATCCTGTCACCCACACAGCTCAGAAAAAAAAGGAGGAGAGAAGGAAGAAAGAAAAATAAATAAGGTTATTAAAATGCAAAATAAAATTATTAAAATAAAATTAAAAAGTAATAAAAGAGAGGAGAACAAGCAAACCAATAAACAAATCCACCAATGATAACAAGCACTAAAACTATACTAGGATAAACATACAAATCAGAAACTAGTCAGTTGCATACAGCAAACCCCAAGTCTACAGTTGCTCTCAAAGTCCACCACCTCAATTTTGGGATGATTCATTGTCTATTCAGTTATTCCACAGATACAGTGTACATCAAGTTGATTGTGGAGATTTAATCCGCTGCTCCTGAGGCTGCACAGAGAAATTTCACTTTCTCTTCTTTGTTCACAGCTCCTGGGATTCAGCTTTGGATTTGGCCCTATCTCAGCATGTAGGTTGCCTGAGGGCATCTGTTCCCCACTCAGACAGGATGGGGTTAAAGCACAGGCTAATTAGGGAGTTCTGGCTCACTTAGGCCAGGGTGAGGGGTGGGTACAGAATGTGGGTTGAGCCTGTGGTGGCTGAGGTCGGTGTGACATTGCAACAGCCTGAGGCATGCTATGTGTTCTCCTGGGTAAGTTGTTCCTGGATCACAGGACACTGGCAGTGGTGGGCTGCACAGACTCCCTGAGGGGTGTGGATAGTGACCTGTGCTTGCACACAGGCTTCTTGGTGGCTGCAGCAGTCTTAGCGTTTCATGCCCGTCTCTGCTGTCCACTCTGATAGCTGCAGCTCACGCCCATCTCTGAAGCTTGTTTAGGTGGTATTCTGAATCTCGTTTCCTTGCGCACTCTGAAACAATGGTCTCTTGACTCTTAGGCAGTTCCAGACTTTTTCCTGGGCTCCCTCCTGGTTAGTTGTGGTGCACTGTCCCCCTTCAGGCTGTGTTCATGCCGCCAACCCTAGTCCTCTCCCTGGGATCTGACCTCTGAAGCCCCAGCCTCAGCTCCCAGCCCCCACCTGCCCCAGCGGGTAAGCAGACAAGCCTTTCAGGCTCTTGAGTGCTGGTCGGCGCTGATCCTCTGTGCGGGGATCTCCCCGCTTTGCTCTCTGCACCCCTGTTGCTGCGCTCTCCTCCATGGCTCCGAAGCTTCACCCCGGTTCCCCCCCCTTGGCCCCCGTCTCAGCCAGTGAAGGGGCTTCCTCGTGGGTGGAAACTTTTCCTCCTTCACGGCTCCCTCCCACTGGTGCAGGTCCCGTCCCTTCTTTTGTCTCTGTTTTTTCTTGTTTCTTTTGCCCTACCCAGGGACGTGGGGAGTTTCTTGCCTTTTGGGAGGTCTGAGGTTTTCTGCCAGCGTTCAGTAGGTGTTCTGTAGGGGTTGTTCCATATATAGATGTATTTCTGATGTATTTGTGGGGAGGAAGGTGATCTCCATGTCTTACTCCTCTGCCATCTTGAAGGTCAATCATATGGTTTTTATTCAGTTTGTTAATGTGGTGTATCACACTCACTGATTTGCGGGTGTTGAAGAATCCTTGCATCCCTGGGATAAATCCCAAGTGATCATGGTGAGTGATCCTTTTAATGTGTTCTTGGATTCACTTTGGTAGTATTTTGTTGAGTATTTTTACATCTTTGTTCATCAGTGATATTGACCTGTAATTTTCTTTTTTTGTGATATCTTTGTCTGGTTTTGGTATAAGGGTGATGGTGGCCTCGTAGGATGAGCTTAGGAGTGTTCCTTCTTCTGCAGTATTTTGGAAGAGTTTCAGAATGATAGGTGTTAACTCTTCTCTAAATGTTTGATAGAATTCACCTGTAAAGCCATCTGGTCCTGGACTTTTGTTGGAAGTTTTTAAATCACAGTTTCAATTTCAGTACTTGTGAATGGTCTGTTCATATTTTCTGTTTCTTCCTGGTTCTGTCTTGGAGGGTTGTACCTTTCTATGAATTTGTCCATTTCTTCTGTGTTGTCCATTGAAGATAGCAAATATAGAGTAATTTCTCTGGACTTCCAACATATTTTGTTTTTAACATGCAAGAAGATTTAAATTTTGTACTTTCATTTCTTCCAGGGATTTTTTAATGGAAGAGGGTTTATATTCAAAAGTGTGGCATGTCTGTTTTGTCAGAATTTTATGATGGAATTGCTTTTATACATTTTAATATTAGATATGCATGTGTTATGTAATCTCACTACAGAACCTCTGATTGACTGTACTGGATAATATGATGGACATAATTTTGATGGCAAAAAGAAAGAGGAGGTTGTTGGGTTTGTTTGTTTGTTTGTTTGTTTTCAGTCCTGAGTGTAGTGTGATCCTAGGGTAGATTGAATTAGTGAACTATTTTCATCCATTTTAGAATTTTCTATGGATAAAATCTCAATTGCTTGCCACTGGTCCTGAGAGGATCCATAAGTAAGGAGTGTGTTGGCATTGGGGAAATGACCTCATCATGTACTACCCTAGTAGATAGCTTCTCAGATTTTGGTTAAAACTCATATCTTCACCATAGACAAAGGGTTATGTACAATTGATTAAGAATATAAAGATCTGGGGAATAATATGGGAAGAGGGTCTTCTTTTCTAATCCTTCATGTTAGTTTAATGTGGAGTGTATAATAATCTTTGTGTCAGCTCTATCCCTTACTCACTCCTTTCATGTGGTATGAATTATCCAGTTTTAGAGAATTTCAAATGAGATTATTGGATGAGAAATGCATAGTTCTGTCCTTTCTCTACCCTTCTTCTTTGGCACTAACTTCGAGAAGAAAGTGTATCATTCTGTTGTGCCCATCCAGATTGTAAGTTTTACAGGGGCAGTTCCAACAGGTAGAACTGATGTTGTCTAGTATTGCCTGAGTAGGGGCACAGAATCTGTCTCTTTCTGGTGTCCTCTTGCCCACAGATACCTGCCACACTTTCCAATATTAACTTTGTCAGCCATAGGGTAATCTGTCATCTGCCTTTCTTTCTTAACCTTTTTTTCAAATGGTCTGAACTTGGGGAAGGAGAAAGGTGTAATGGATTGTTTCCCCTCCTCAAATCCTGAGGCTATGATAGGGTATTTTGTTTCTTGGCTATAAAAGGAAATCAGGACAATTCGTCACTTCTAGAGCATCTCACGGAGCTCAGTGGAAAAGAAAAATATCACTGATATGATATAATCTAAAAATACACTGTAGCTTGGAAATATAAATGTTCTCGATTTGAAGAAATGGATAACTATTTAATAATATACTAAGTGACTAATTAGAATAATGTGGGGAATTATTTCACCAGTGTTTGAGATGTCTTCAACCATGACCTCTAGCTATGGGACTGTTTTAGCATCATTAAGCTGCCATAGCTGTACTCAGTCCATTCCACTATGTCACAGAATGTTTATTTTCCACATTTCCAGCCCATTAACATCTCTAACACAACATGGACTCATGCAACCACTCCTGGTCTCATAATTGGTGAATAATGTTTGTGAAACACTCCTGACATCTTTGTATTCAGGAAGCAGAGAAAAGACCTTCCTAGGAAGTAGATTTTAGTTCACGCAGGGCCAGTCTATAGCTATATAGGGATAAAGATATTTTGTATTTTCTTTGTGCCATAGAGGAATGAACCAATACCCTAAGCATGTTGGCATCTCTATTGTGGGAAATTTTAACCTGGAGAGAAGATTATAGGAAATACGGTAGGTGACTTCAAGTGTTTTAAAGAGGTTTGTGGAGAGTTTGTGTTCTGAAATGTTCCAGAAGGCAAAGTAAGAATAAATGGGTGGTAAGCACAAGCTGGAATACTTTAGTTTAATGAAAAAAAGAACTTTCAAACAAACAATTACAGCTGTCCTGCCATGAAATAAACACCTTCAGTAATAGTAAAACTGCCTTGGATCAGCTCATGGTGATGTCATCCAAAAGATTTCAACTAAGACTGCAACATCAGACCCAGTCCACTTGAACTCAGAGAATCTATGATTCTATAAAAGTTTTTCCCATAAGCAAAACACAAGGAAGTTTGAATTCCATTTTTGGAGGAGAAAAATTTAATATATTTTATCTTATTATACATTTCCCCTAAATTACAAAGTCAATAGCTGCAAATATATTCTGCTACAGAGCTTTCTGTAAGAAATATCTCTATAAGAAAATACATCTCATTAACATTTCCTGTAAATAAATTACTTCAAATAATAATTTTTGAAGGGATGTACATAAGGAAAAAAATGCAGAAACCAGATTGCTATATAAGAAATGTGTGACTAAAATGTTCCATTTTCATGTTGCCAAGCTTATAGAAACCTGCTTGTGTACAGACTTTGGTTCTTGGATAGATTAGCTAATAAGTTTTAACAGACCTGTGGGGAAAATGTACATCTTAAATGTAATGTATGTGGGAAGCTGAAATTCTTAATAGACATGCAGGCTCAGGTTGAGTTTCTACTGGGAGAACTTGAATGTGAGACTGCAACTGGGAATTAAGTAAAAGAAAATTAAGGAGTGACTTAAGGTCTATAAAAGAAAAGGTCAAAAGTAACAACTATAACTTTTTTGCTTTATGCTCTAGACATAATATTTAGAACTGAGTAAAGTAAAAAAGTAATAAAACAGATTCAAAGAATTTAGAACCTGTGGTTTCTATAGATTAGCAAAATGTACATTTTACAAGGTATTCCATTTATACTTTTTTAATCTCAATGACTGCAGAAAACAGAAACTGTATCTTTGGCAAAGAAACAGCTGTTGCAGAGAGAGGCTGGTGCAGAAAAAATCAGATGGTGCCAGCCAGTTAGAAAGAAGCTTACCGGGGGCAATGGAAGCTTACTATATCCTACCTGTCTTGGAGTCCATTTAATGAGACCTCCTCATGTTAAGATTGTTTTAGGACCTCAAAAATAGAAAATAAATATTTTGAGGTCAAGTAGTTGTTAACTCACGCTGAACTCATCTGTGTAGTAAATACTGTGATAGCAAATCCCATGGAAAACTTCCATTTAGGTTGTGCAGCCTTGGGCTTCAAATATGAAAAGTGAGTTTGTGCTTCAGACATACGATCTATGTGTTGCCAACACCTGACAACATTTTCCCTATTTATTTCCTTGCTGTGCTTCAGTGCAGGACACATGTAGCTCGTCTCTTTTATCAGCTTTACCCTACTATACTGCAGAGTATGTAAAGAATAAATGTCCAATTCTATCAAAAATAGGGAATGCCAAAACTTTTAAAAAATGTGATCTAGTAACTTTTATTTTGGGCATTTTAAAACTTTTACAATCTGAAAATTCTGCTCGGTGCTATTCACAAGTAACATGTATAATATGGAGAATAAAATGGGTAGGAATCACATACAATCAAGAGAGATGCAATTTAGATCCTTTAGAATCTGAATGGATTAAGTTTTGAAAAATGTAGGTAAGCAGTGTGAGGAAAAACGAGTTTGTTTTTTTCTGAAGGACTAGACAAAAGACCTGTGATTATTTTGATATTATTTGGAAAATATCGACTGCTTTTTTTCTTACCATCATCTACGAAGGTCTTTAATTGAGTGGTAAGAAGTAGTGTTCCAAATTAAAAGGTGATTCTGTGTGTTGCAAATTAACTCTGCTCCACACTTTCGTTTCCTATTTATTTAACAACTCCTCTTTTCATGTTTTAGAGTCTATTGTATGCCAGGATATATGGGGAGTATTTTGTTGTTAAAGAAGTATAACTTTAAAGAGAAATATGGCTTTTAGGTTATTTTTATAGGCAATCAATCACCAACGTGAAGGAAACTGATCCTCTGGCACAACCTAAACTGCCGGAAAGTCACATGGTATTCATTAGTAATTTCACTGTTTTTCTTTTTTTTTGAGTCATAGCATTTTCACAAATGTATACATTATTTACATAAACAAGGTGCATGGTGGAAACACACTGATTGTACCACACTCGTCACCCTTTCTAATCTGCTCCATCTTCTTTCTCTTTCTGTGATCTATATTCTTATGACATTCCTCATTTTAGCCCTTCTGAAATCCAAATCCTGTTTTCCCCCATGCTATACTGTATTAAATACACAGATTCACAGTCTGCTAGTGATGCTTTTCTTCCCTCAGAGGTGGTCATATTTTCTGGCACACGTGGAGCCTGGCTTTGGAGGAGTAGGTGGCATCTTTCCATACTTTACAAGACAGGCCTTTTGCGCAGTCACACCGCTGGAAGATTTCCAGCCCGTGAGAGCCCTTCTTGCGTTGCTTGGTACAGACTTCTCCCTGATGGAGCACTGGTTTGCAGATTTTGGTCCAGAAGTGACGAGCACAGCAAAACCCTTCAGTGCAGTCTGATGATCGTAGACAGGGGTCTCCTTCATGCCCTACGGAGATGATGACCAAAATATTTCACCATGACACTTTAGAAAAAAATCTCCTTACTTTGGCATGGTGTGCTTTTAGATATTTCTCTGTTCTTTTTTTGTTTACTAGGTGAGTGAAAATAAGTAAACAGAATTGCTTTCAAATTAATTAATTTGGTTATCTTCTTGGAAAGAGTAAACAGCTCTGATTCAAGGAGAAGGCTGTAATTGTCTGGGACTCCTAAAGACCATGTATCGGTTAAAATCTAGCCAGGAACACAGAATCTCTGAGTATTCAAAAGAGAAGATATTTAATGCAGAGAACTGGTCACATAGGTAGTGAGTGGCAAGGCTAAGAAGTACCGGAGGATGGTAAAGCAACACAACAGAAAGCCACTACCACATTTAGTCTGGAGGATCCCAAGGAGCTGGTGGTATCTGAATGGGGCAAGGGTGGGAACTGGAATCCCAACAGGCCCACCTGGCAGGAGCTGAGGCCCCAACGAGGTACAGCTCTGCCAGAAACACTACCTGAGGCAGAGAGAATCTGTTGGCTTTTCCCTTCCTCTACCTCTCAGTCTCACCACAGCCAAACCCATGTGGTCAGAAGCCATCTGACGGGGAGCCCAGGGAATGAAGTCTATAAAAAGCTGAGATACAGAGTGGAGCAGAGCAAGGGCAGACAGCCCCAGGGTCAACCAAGAACCCATCATAAAAATGACGTAGGAGCACAAATCTGGGTATTTAATTCAGAAAAACAATCAAGTCAGCAAAGAATACCCACACATCACAGCTGTGTTGATGTGTAATCTTTATAAAAAAAAGTACTAGTCAACAAGCTTCTTTGTAACCTGCCAGATTGTAAATACTTTAAACGTTTTAGGCCATGTGATCTGTGTCACAGCTCCTCATCGTGCTGTTGTATCATAAAAACCGCCATAGATAATGCCTACGTGAATGGGCAAGTCTGTGTTACAATAAAACATTATTTACAAAAATGGCAGCAGGACAGACTTGGCTCACAGGCCATAATGTGCCGAGCCTGTTCTAAAAGGTTAGCTGTCATCCCAGATGTCACCAGTTCCACTGTGTGATGTGGATGCAACTCACTAGCTGAGTTGTATAAGATGTATTATTGGCTGCTATCAGAAAATTCCACATATAATTAGATAAAAGCAATAAATTTGAAACTGTACTGTGACATAGATATCTGTCAGAATAAAGAAGGATACTCAGGTACTAACAAATGCATGTGAATTTGGTGGACTAGAAATAGGAGATGTGGATAAAGCACTTAGGCCTTCAGGGAGTGTAGACAAGGGATAATTGAAGAGGAATTGTCAGTCTCTTTAGCCCTATTGATTTGACCATCAGTATTCTAGGTTGGACTAATAGGTCAGATATTCTCTAGGATACTAGCTCTGCAGAAGGTGAAAATGTGGGTAAATGGTTTTGTGGTCAGGTAAGCCAGGGAAATACAATGTTTAAAAAAGTTAACTAGTTTTCCTCATTGCTGGACTTCAGTATATCAATGTTAATTATAAAATTCCAGAAATGGAGAGATACCTTATTACAAAACTCTTGAACACAGGGCTCTTTCATTCACAGAACGTCTTGAAAGAATAGTGCTCCACAGAATACACTTGCAAAAACTTCCTTTAAAAATATAGGTATTTCTGGGCTTCCCTGGTGGCGCAGTGCTTGAGAGTCCGCCTGCCGATGCAGGAGACGCGGGTTCGTGCCCCGTTTCGGGAAGATCCCACATGCCGCGGAGCGGCTGGGCCCGTGAGCCATGGCCACTGAGCCTGCGCGTCCGGAGCCTGTGCTCCGCAAATGGGAGAGGCCACAACAGTGAGAGGCCCGCATAACGCAAGAAAAAATAAAAAATAAAAAATAAAAAATATATAGGTATTTCAAAACAAAACAAAACAAAAAATAGGTGTTTCTATGTTTCAAAATTTTACTATTAGTAACTGGGTTCAATAATTTCATACTTTAAAATTTTACTATGAGTGATTAGGCTTCCCAAATATTTTGACACAAGGAAGGGCATTTTATGGGCATATGTAATCTCAGTTATTTTTGGTAAATTGGTTTATGTGCAGTATATTATCTGGTTGTTACGTGAAATACAATTTTTGAATCTGCGAAGATGAGAAGAAGACTCTAAATCTTAGTGATTTAATCATATGGCAGCAAACATTTTCCCATTTATTTTTTGGAATGCTTTATGCCTGAATATGGAAGAGAAATGCTTGTATAAAAGATATATTCTAAACATCCTGTAAAAAGGCTGTTTAGAAAATGGCATGGTTAATTAGGGTACTGCAATTCTTGCAATATGTATTTTCTAACAATTTAAGATCTCTAAGAAACCTCTAGCATCCTCAAAATTAAGAATTAAGAAATTCAGTTAAAATCTTGCTATTAAAGTAACCTCCCAATATTTTTTTTCAAATTGCACACAAAACCAATGGAATTAATTATCAATATTTTTCTTTTACTTCATTATAAAACAAGAAAAAGTAAAGATAGAGCTACAGATATCCCTACCTTTTATATGTGACATCTTAGTGTGTGTTCTTCCTAGATTCTGCCATCCCAAGTCATGGTTTGAGTAGTGACCGTGGTTTCCATCTCTGTGCCGAGTGCCGTCCAGAGCTGGGATGTGAGCAGTTAAGATGCTCTCAGTGACGGGGATACAGATGCCTGGAGATGGTCAGGTAATTAGTTAGACTTATTCAATTCTCTAAAATGTGATTCTTATCCAAGTATTCTCCTGATGTGAGGTATGAAGCCATTTATCTGTCATCTGTCTCTTCATTCATCTATTCATTTATTTATATATTTGTCCAGACTGAGAATTGAATAGTATGGTCCTGAGCCAGGATTTCTTGATTTGAATCTTGCCACCCTCAAGACCAAGTGACCTTGGGCAAAAATAAGGATGAAAACAGAATTCATTTCACTAAATTACTGTGAATACATGTGAAGTATTCTTAGAATAGTGCACTTAGAATAGTGACATAGTAAAGTATTAAATTATTATTAGCTCTTAATACCTTAAAATTGTCTAATCAGACATCTGATCAGAAAGAGATCAAGGTTCCTTTTTCAATCAACAGTATAATCCTTGTCTACACTGTAAATACCTCTAATGGTATGAGGTCTTCCCTTCACCTCTTCTTGTCCAGGGTACTTCCAATAGGACTATGCCCAGAGGTCAGGAATAAGTATAGGATTATGAGCCTGATTATGTTGTTTTGTATGAATAAGTGTATGTTTCTGATCCCCTTCTGCAATTATTTAATGGTTTTACCATGTGTTGTTGGTGGTTCTTCATTTTATCATTAATGCTGAATTGTCTGCTTCTAAGCTCATTGAGATTGGGTGAAGGCCAGGGAATAGACTCCTGTGTCTCCTTTTAGAGGAACCAATCACTCCATCAGCATTTGTGCATGCCATGGGGTAGGGCCTTCAAAAGAAGACACCTTGGGGGCTTCCCTGGTGGCTCAGTGGTTGAGAGTCCACCTGCCGATGCAGGGGACACAGGTTCGTGCCCCGGTCTGGGAGGATCCCACGTGCCGCGGAGCGGCAGGGCCCGTGAGCCACGGCCGCTGAGCCTGCGTGTCCGGAGCCTGTGCTCCGCAGCGGGAGAGGCCATAGCGGTGAGAGGCCCGCGTACTGGAAAAAAAAAAAAAAAAAAAAAGGGACACCTTGAGTATAAAAGTATGAAACTAGTATGGAAATGGAAAACAGATTCACAAGTGTATTGCTAAATCATAGCATGTTTCTTTCTTTGGTTCCTTTGCACATATTTGCTTAAGTGTTTAGTGGAATAGAACATCTAGCTATTTATATACAACATTTCAATACGGCAAATCCTAGATCAGCATAGATTATAAATTATAGGAGATGGTCAGAGCCCAGGAAAACTAAGATTTGAGAGGGAATCCAGGTAATCTTATACATATCTCAACCCTGATCCCATTCCTGCCAATTTTGAAAGGCTCCTTACATTTCAGGAGTCTGACTAAGGAGAAGGCAGCCTAACTTGGTAGCCAGGCCTCCTACATGAAAGGAAAGAGGCCCTTCAACACCGAATGAGACCTTTACCATTATTGCAGCGGGTGCCAGGACAACACATGCCATCTCTATGGCAGCGCTTCTTTTTCCTTCGACACACCATGCAGGCCGAAGATCCTTGGTGGGGACTGTGGCAGTATCTCCCAACTTCACATTCCTTATCACTGCTACAAGGGTAGGCCTGTCATGAAGTGGAACAACAACACCAAAAGCAAAGATTAGATCTTGTAACAAAAAGTTACTGCACCAAATCATGATGGAAAATAAATCACAATGTATCCCTCCTCAAAGGAAATATACCATTGTAATAATGTGCTCAGCAGGGATATTACGTAGTAAGTTACTTAATTGAGGACTTTATAAATATTTACTGTTGATGGTGACGAAGATAAAGTTGGCCCATTCGTACATTTTCATTGACACAAATTAGGGGTTAGGATTTAGACTTTATGTTGATTAGTAGAGCCCTAAAGAGTGACTCTGGGAGCTCAAAACCAGTTCTAAATGTTATATTGCCACTGATTTAAGGTGTAAATGAAACAGCCTAGCCACTCCGTTTTTAATCCAGTAAACTAGGATGAGGAGAAGGTTAAGTAAAGCAACAAAGGGCTGTGGTAGCAGCTAAAACACATCTCCTGCCTAATTATGGAACAGATAGAGGAGCAAAGAGGGGAGATGCCTCAGTGGTGAGCAGCAGCAGAGCTCTGAGTGGTCAGAGAGACGCTGAACTCCAATGACTGATACAACCTCATGTTCTCAGGAAACAAAACAGCAGGCTCCTAACACACAAAAACAGCCCTATGGTTTACTGTACTTTCAACTTATACAGAAAGGACTTCTGTTCCTACATTTCTCTACCAGGTTGTATGTTCAGAAGGCTACTTAAGCAGTGTCATATATTATCTCAAAAACAAAAGAATATATATGTATATATATATATATATATATATATATATATATATATAAACACACAATCCAGTTATATACTCCTTGTCTCTTGCAAGTTACTGGAACACTTAAAATGTCCCTGTTTTCAGAGACTGAGAGTTGAGAAACTGAAATATCACACCACACGTCAAACTTACAGTACTCATATTTTGAGGCATGTTGACAGGGAAAATCATTTGTAAGTCCTTTTTTTTTTTTGTAGTTCATTTTTGTCCCTGCTTTTCAGAGTAATGCATTTTTTTTTAAATTGAAAAATATAAAAATAAAAAGAAGCTATGTAGTTGTTTTTAAGCAAGCATAAATGATATGACTATAAAACTATGGGATAAAATTTTTGTGACACTAAAATAAGTAGTGTGGTTTGAGCGCTTTACTTTTGAAATGAGGCTTGATGACCTCACCCCTGCATGCATTGCTTATTCCTTCCCCCCTCTCACGTTCTCTCTCATTCTATTCCATCGCCTTTTCTCCCTGTGCCCTTCTCCTGTGTACGTGTGTATGCGTTCTGCCCCGTGTTTTCCATTTAGATCTGTTCATCTTAGAAAGAGGAAATAAATACGAAGTTGATATGTGACTCTGAAAACTTTACATTGTTGTTCTATGAAAAAAAATACACTTTTAGCATCATTACAATTTACTGTTTACCCTCAGAAGAAAATAGAAAAACCTCTAACTTCAAACTGAAAGTGCTTTTGAAAAATTGCACAGTGGCAATGTTTGACGCCCACATTATAACTGGAGCCAGATAAAGCTATAAAATTAATTTGAATACTATTGTCCCATTCTATAACTCCATCGTTAGACTTAAGAGAGACTCTGAATGAGGTTGAACTCAGAGTATTAGGCCATTTTCAAGAGTCCAAGACGGGTGAAAACAAAACAAATGTCACTTCCCTCCT
>NW_006779050.1:2371755-2392629 GCF_000442215.2 Lipotes vexillifer | reverse complement strand
TTTCCCCCCTGAGTGCTTTACTGCCTTCCTATTTAAACCCATTAATTTTCACTGAAATACAATTCACATGTTTCTGATTCATTTACATTTATTTCACCAAATAGTTTTGCAAGAAACATCTGATGTCTCACAAGTTTCTTTTCCTTCCTCAAAAATAGGACATGTTCTTTCAATGGAAGTAAACATATGCCACCTAAAACATCATGTGCAATTCAACTCAAACAATGACTCTTCAAGGGATTCTGAATATAGAATAATACTTGATTCCATTCCTTAAAAATAGCCTGTATGGTAGAAAGCAAGTTGTTTGCTAAAAGTAGCAGCTCATTTATGCAGAAAATTGTGGAAGGCACATCATAGTCTTCCCATTCTCAGTTGGTGGGAAATGGAAAATATTGAAATGGAAAATACTTGAGATGGGAAATATTTGATGCTATTACAAAAAGTAATATGCACAGCAGTACTTTGTGAATAGGATCACAGTAAAATTCTCACCAATTTTTAGAGGGAAGAGACAAAAAATATCAGGTAGTTTTATTATGTTCCAATATATCTTTTAATTGGCTTGAAATATAAATGATATAGGCAGAAAAAGTATGCAGGATTTTTTTTTTTTTAAATTGAAGGTTATTGTTAATGTGAACTTGTCCTTGGAATGGAATCCCAGAACATAATATTAAGAGGAGTGCTATGACAAAAAAAATAAATTTTAATAATTGAAATGAAAGGTTATATTACACAGCTTCTAGTATGCTTATGGAACTCCTGGCTCCAAAAAACAGCCTTTATATATGAATAAAATCAAGAATGGATGAGAAAAATTGATTGAAACTAGTTTAGGGAAAGCAAGTGATATTTCAGAAACATCTGAAATCAGTGTTCCCCCAGGATGGATCTAGTCAGCCATAAAGTTTCCCTTGGTGTAACCATTAGCAAGAGAATACAGAACAGGAGAAAATATGACTCTGACCCATTAATACCAACTCTCATGTTTTCAGCCTCATGCATTATTTTTTAGTAAAGAGCTTTCAACTCAAGTATGAGGCTCTGCAGCTTGCTGTTGGGTTTTTCCTACGTTAACCCTTTTAACACGTCTGGAAATGGTGTCATATTAGGCGAGGGAGGGAGGGAGGGAGATTGGGAGAGAGACAGAGATGGAAAGAAAAGCACATAGTTAAAGTAGTTATGGAGAATCCTGAAGAAGTGACCTGTGGCAATTAACAGACCACTGAAGGGAATTATATTCATTAATAAAAGTGTCATTAAGAAGCTTTCCCACGGAAAAATACTTTCCCTTTACTTTGGCCTCCAAAGGTCCCATTTAATGATGATTTTTACATTTGAGTACCTTAGTCTAAGTTTCCATTTAACAAAAATAATAATACGCTTCCCTGGTACTTATTTTATAAATGAATAAGACTGATTTTCTTAAACTGCTATGGAAATTATTAATAGTCAGTTTTTTATGATTCTTCATTTACTTGAGTTTAGGAACAATGACAGTCTGTGTGGAAGACTGGAAATCAAGTGAAAGAATTAGGGAGATAACTTTATACATGCCCCTCCTGTACTAAAAGTTCCAAAACTGAATCAGAAATTTGGTTGCCTGAGCATCCAGGAATACTCGCCTTCATGCAGAATCATTCATGACTTAGCTTTAGTCACACTTAGGGGATAAATTCATTTGTGATATCTAATAATAGCAGATGATGGGCCATAAATTAAGAAAACATGAGAGCTGTCCATGATCAGGCCAAAAAAACAGAGAAGTTTTGCCCAACCCCCTTTCTAGGCTAAAAATACAGTGGTTCCCATAAATAGCAGTGCTAGTTATCATTACCACCATGACACGGACTAAAATAAGAGTGAACACATTGGACACAGCTTGAAAATAAGTCTGTCAGAAGTGAGCATTTCTTTTTTAGTATAAAGGATATTTTTGCTAATCTAGAACCTTTATTTATTACAGTTTTAACAATGAAGTGAAGAGAGGTTAAGTAACTTCTGCAGATAAATCACATGTGCTCAGCGGCAGAACACTTGGGGATCAGAGCCCTGCCCTGGCTTTTAGGCCTCCTTGTAAGGTGTCGTGACTGAGAGCATTTAATAATGACTATTAATGCACACATAGAAAAGGTATTTGAGTGGTGACCTATGTGCTGAATTTAGAGATTAGGAAAATGAACTTGGCCACTTCTCTTTCTAGAAGCCTCCAAATACCAACAGCATGTCCTACTGCAGCTGTTGGAAAAAACAGAATACTGGCAGAAAACACAAGACTGTAAACAACATCTTCTCATTCCATTTTTGTGACAACAGTTTTCTGTCCACTTAAACTCAGTGTAATCAGAGTTATAAGCAAAATCCCATCATGCAAATAATAATTAAATAATATTCTAATGAACAAAATAAAATGTTACTGCATCTTATTTAAACTAATTGAGCCTTTTTTTTTTTTTCCAATTATTCTTAAACCTGCAGGGAGAAAAGGCCTTTTAAATCAAGACTTAGATTTAGGGCTGAATTTATTCTTATTTTCCAATTACTGCCCATCCCTTAGAACACCCCAATGCAACAGTGAAGTGATTATGAAATGAGAAAAAGTGTTTCAGGTATCTCAGCAGCACTGACTATTCAATAGACCTTTGGCCACAGCTAAAACCTTAGTTTAACTCCCAAGCTTTCAAAACAATGACATGTTCCTGTTCAATGATGGGGGGAATGAAGAAGAGAGAAACAACATAAAGTGTTCATGTCGGCTACCCACCCATTCGGATTCTTGCAAGACTGTCCTAGTTTTGTTGTTGTTGTTGTTTTAATTGGGACAATCCTTTGTCCCCTGTAAGCACTGTTTATAACAATCTCGGAAGTTTTCTGGAGCCAGAAAAACGTCATCAGCTGGGCAGGCAGAAGAAAGCCTGCAGGGGGACAACCCAGCTGTGGGAATGAAAAACGTTTGAGGCAAGTGGACAGAGGGAGGTAGCAGTAAAGGGCTGGGGATTGGAACATGTCTGGGTCTTAAACAGAGCACAGCAAAGGGTTGGCAATTACATTTGGGAAACCAGATCACACTGGTGTCCTCTAGGTTCTTAAAGATTAATTTCCCTTGTCATGACATTCCACACGATAGATCTGTATTTCAGTGAGCATGCAAAATACGCTATCCTTTAAGGTGGTCATTTCAAACTCAAACCCTAACATTTCAACTGCAGGAGGTGCAGGGAAATATAACTCAATCTGGCTAATGTGCAGTTGTACACTTCATGCCAAAGGCTATGCAATTTGATCTTTTCCTTTGTCCACAATTACCTCTAGGGGATAGAGGTTTACTAGATGCGTCTTTGAGGATTCCTGAACCTAAGGCCAGGAGAATTGAGCTATTTTAAATTTGAGAGGAAATTTTCAGATATTTCATGGTGTTCTGGATCTGTGCCATAGGTTCTTAGGGTGGCTGCTTGGGTATTCATTCAGTATTCAATAATTATTTATTCAGCTTTTATTTATTGAACACCAGCTATGATCCAGACACTGACAACTATGTGCTGTGATCTACAAATGTTTTGCCTGCATTACCCCTAAACTAATTTTGAAAAACATGTATCATTGCATTTGACATGTAAAATGTTTCAGCATAAGTTTAAGTTTGTTTTATTAATATGATATATAACATTAAACATTTTATAAGGTGAAGTTCACAGTAATTTTTCATGATTCAGTAAAATATTGATCAATGCAGCCTGATCCTAAAATAAATCACAACATATTTACCAATAGATGATATTCTTCCTTGAACAAGTTAGTCTTAGAAGACATTCAGTTAAATTTTAAAACGCACTAGTCATAACAACTATTTTGAATGTTCTATATTCAGAACTTTCCAACTGGGGCCAAGATTCACTTTTTAAAAATTAGTAATAAGAGAAGGATATTTAAAGTGATGAAAAGGAAAAACCTACAACCAAGAATATTCTATCCAGTAAGGCTCTCCTTCAGATTCAATGAAGAAATCAAAAACTTTACAGATAAGCAAAAGCTAAGAGAATTCAGCACCACCAAACCAGCTTTACAACAAATGCTAAAGAAACCTCTCTAGGTGGAAAAAAAAAAAAAAAAAAAAAGAGGCCACAACTAGAAATAAGAAAATCACAAATGGGAAAGCTCACCAGTAAAGGCAAACATACAGTAAAAGTAGGAAATCATCCACATACAAGTATGACATCAAAACCAGCAACCATGAGAAGAGGAGAGCACAAATGCAGGAAATGGGAAATGGATTTGAAATTAAGAGACCAGCAACTTAAAACAACCTTGTATATATAGAGAGACTGCTATATCAAAACCTCCTGGGAACTTCAAACCAAAAAACTACAACAGATACACACACAAAAAAGAACAAGCACTCCAAACACAACACTAGAGATAGTCATCAAATCACAAGAGAACAAAAGAGGAAGGGAAGAAAAAAGACCTACAAAAACAAATCCAAAACAATTTAAAAAATGGCAATGAGAACATACATATCGATAATTACCTTAAATGTAAATAGATTAAATGCTCCAACCAAAAAACGTAGACTGGCTGAATGGATACAAAAACAAGACCTGTATATATGCTGTCTACAAGAGACCCATTTCAGATCTAGGGACACATACAGACTGAAAGTGAGGGGATGGAAAAAGGTATCCCATGCAAATGGAAATCAAAAGAAGTCTGGAGTAGCAATACTCATATCAGAAAAAAACAGACTAAAATAAAGACTGTTACAAGGGACAGACAAGGAAGGATACTACATAATGATCAAGGGATCAATCCAAGAAGAAGATAAGAGAAGGAAAGAAAGTGCCTTTGTACATTTAGGATGCCCTGATCAACCATTAAGAATATCTTTGTTAAAACCAATATTCCAAATTCTATTTTAGTTTTATATCCAAAAGTGGATTTTATACCTCTGGCTAATGCAATATATCAAGATTTGGAATGCGTGACGGTTTTTCTTTTTTTTCCCACATAAAATAGCAAAAGACTTCTTGTAAACACAGGCATATTCCAGACAATTCTAAGAAAAAGAACCACGGAAGTTAAGGATCTGGAAATTGATTCCCTAAAACAATTCATGCTGTGCACACCGTGGAAAACCTTTGAATACCTTTTATACATATTCATTTCAAGGCTAAGTTTGTTAGACATTTGATTTTTGATATAAAAGTTCAAAATTGAGAGAATTTCTACAAATACTGCCTGGATTATAAATTAGGAATGATAGATTTCTGCCAGGGGTTCATTACCCTCCCCAATGTATTCAGAAAGCCTCATTTAAATCCTAAGAAACAATAATTCTGTGAAATAAAGGCAGGGTCCTCTCCAACTTTAGTTGCTTCACCCTGTTCTCTGTATGTCATTAAGCAGAAAAGAGATTCCAGGGAATTCTCTACGTTGAACATAAACCATATTCTTAACTGTAACATGTCCATTACTGCTGTTGATCATGGGGTGACTGGGAAGAGGAACCCTTCCCATATGGTGTCAGCACCTAGAGAAATCTAAACAGTACATGGCTTTTTATTTTTGCTTGTTTTTGACCATTTCGCCCTCATTTGGAATATATAGGACAGAACACTTCTATCCCATATTCAAAAAGCATTTCTAGAGTGCTTTGGCAGCAGTGGTTGGAGCCCTTTATACTCTGCATATAATTATGAAGCCCTTTATAATTCTGCAATTGGTTCAGTATAACTGTCCTAACCAAAAGAGAGGAAGAAACTACACGATTTTATATTTTCTTTTAAATCCAGAATTGAATGTCTGTAATACAGAATTTTCATTGTAGCCTTACAAATTTGCTTGACCTCATGACCTGCAGCAAGGTAACGTGGTAGGTAGAAATTTGGAGTTATATTGCAATTTGAATTACGCCTTCACAGTTAATTTGTTATACAAGTTACTTAGCTGAGTCTCCGTTTCCTCCTTGATAAAATGGGTATAATACTAGCTTCAGCAGCATTTCCCTTATCTAATCTTAAAAATCTCATGAGGTGTCTTTAAAAACTACTTATTCACAGACTCCTCATAGAGACTAATTCTGTAGGACTGGATGTGGTCCAGAAATCTATATTTTTTAATGAATACTGTCCTGGTGATTATATGATAAGGTAAGATAGGGAAACACTGCTTTATAGAATTGTTGCAAAGATTAAAGATGCTCTTATACATTTATTATACAGACAGTGTCTGGTCTACATGAGATATGAACTCCGTCCGTAGTACCTCCCAGATAGACATGGGTCTAAGGGGGGAATTGGTTCCCTAACATCAATATGAGTCTAAGAGACTCACTGACAACAACTATTTTCCAGGCAGGTTCATCTTCACTCCTAGTACTTAGCCACTGTGTTTAGGGGTGGGCTTGAGGATTTCTAAAACAAATAAAAAAGTAAAGTAACACATAACGAACACACCAGTGCACTTTGGGAGAAACACAGTGTAGACTCATAGCTGTCAACACACCCATTAGTGCTGGCTTGTTTCATATCCTCATGTGGTGTACACCTGTGTCGTGTTGGCAATGCACAGCTTTGCAATTTTCTTTGCATCATGTATCCTGTTGGTCTTTACAAAACAAGTACTCTTCCTCCCTGTATCAAGTATGATAAATAGATGATGTATGATTTTATTTTCTATTCTTTGTATAGCATCAAATTTTCCTTTCCAATGAAAAGCACATTGAAAATTCAAGTACTGATGTACAGGTAGATATGAAGACTTAACATACTTTCTTTCTTTTTTTTTTTTTTTTTTTTTTTTTTTTTTTCCGGTACGCGGGCCTCTCACTGTTGTGGCCTCTCCCGCTGCGGAGCACAGGCTCCGGACGCGCAAGCCCAGCGGCCATGGCCCACGGGCCCAGCCGCTCCGCGGCACGTGGGATCCTCCCAGAACGGGGCACGAACCCGCGTCCCCCGCATCGGCAGGCGGACCCCCAACCACTGCACCACCAGGGAAGCCCGAAAACTTAACATACTTTCAAACTGCTGTTTAGAAGACCTTCTTTATGATTATAGAGTAGGTCAATGTTGGTAAAGATTTCTGTGCCCAAACGTAAACACTTGTGAATTTGAAATGTTTCATGAGTTGGAGTAAGTTTTCACTTATAATATCATGGGTTTAGAAATGAGAACATGAGAACTCCATGAAGATGTGTGTGTCGTGTGTGTTTGCACGGGTGGAACACACCGACATGGAACCCACCGACACAGAGGCTTGACTGTACTAAGCCATTTCACCTAAGGGACTTGAGCATCCTTGAATTTTGGCAACAGTGGGGGTTCCTGGAACCAATCCCCTGTGGACACCGAGGGACAACTTTAATATTATGAGATTGAAAGTGAAATTTCTTATTACTTGCTAATTTTATGCCCCATGGTTTTCATATTAGGAAGGCTTGGAAGAACTTGGGTTTCCTGGAGACAGGGCTTCTTGCAAGTGTATCAAGAATACAGATTGAAGTTTCATGATTAAAAATTCTCTTTTGTTTCATAAATGTCATCTTATTAGCAGAATAAGACCATCAATGCAACATTCAAATGATACACACACACACACACACACACACACACACATACACACACACGTAAACAATCCATTGTTCCAACAGTTATTTAATTGAGCTAATGTTTATTGTTTTGGTTGATTTCGTTTAGTATAAAATGTACAAACTTCATGCTTCTCTAATCTCATTTAATTCTCTTTTACTTCTTCTAAGAATTAGGCTAGACTAATAGACAAATGGCCTCTCACCATATTCTAATCTGATTTTTGAGGAAACAGTTGAAGGAAGCTGATAAAATTGAAAACATTGGTCTTTTATAGTTGGGAAGATGGAAAAAAGCACAGCAAAATATAGCCCTCAATATTCATTTGCAGTGAAAAAAACCTCAATTTCTGTTTAAGAAAGAACTACTTTAAGTCCTGTGTAAATATTGCTTGAGAATATAAAATGTACCATTTAAATTTACAATCATAAATAAGAAAGCAGGCAGCATTTTATCCTCTAGGTGTGCTGGGAGGAGAAGGAAACATTTGAGATGAAGCACGGTCCCAAAAGATCACCCAGAAGGTTGGAGCAAGAGGTTTACGCAATAGCAACAGCCACAGAGATTGAATCGAAACCTAAGAAACCTTCTGATTAAAAAAAGCAGGGTGAAGAGGTGGTTCACAGCTCTAACACAGAACTCTGCCTAAGTAACTCAATCTGTTTCTGCCTTTGCCATTTGGAGGAAAATAAACAGTAAGTCCATGAAGAGTCATGGACTAGAATCATTATGATATTACACACTCCTGAGATATAGAGGGACA
Source organism: Lipotes vexillifer (assembly GCF_000442215.2). NCBI lineage: Eukaryota > Metazoa > Chordata > Mammalia > Artiodactyla > Lipotidae > Lipotes > Lipotes vexillifer. The sequence continues at coordinate 2,384,280 of NW_006779050.1, read as the reverse complement.
AGAGGCAACAGGATGAAGCACTTCAACTCCTGAACTTTGACTCCTTTTTCTGTTGTTGTTCGGTACGTGGGCCTCTCACTGTTGTGGCCTCTCCCGTTGCGGAGCACAGGCTCCAGACGTGCAGGCTCAGTGGCCATGGCTCACGGGCCCAGCCGCTCCGCGGCATGTGGGATCTTCCCAGACCGGGGCACGAACCTGTGTCCCCTGCACCGGCAGGCGGACTCTCAACCACTGCGCCACCAGGGAGGCCCCCAACTCCTGAACTTTGGATGAGTTACTAAGAGATAAGTTTGTGTAAGTTACTAAGCTTGTCTGTTAGTTACCAAGAGAAAGGAATAGGAGTTATCTCATATAATCAGTTATTTTACCATCCTTATTCTTTCCCATTTTCCAGTTTGATTCCTTCCCTAGGTATTTTAAGCTGATATTTATATAACCTGTAAAATAGGTAGGGACCTATGCTACATGCCTTTGTTTCATTTTTATTTATTTGGAATGTTCAGTTGATAAGGCAGATCTCACATAGGAGTTCTTCATGCAAAGAGCACTCTAAGTACACCTATGTTGTCATTTCTGGGTTCCAAAGATGCGGACAATGTTTGAGAGAGTTTGAATCAGTCTCAGAGTCTCTAACATAATCGTAGGTTTAAAGCATCCAGGGGAATTATTGCCTGACTTCCTGACAGATGAAATTACAATATCCAAGGCTACTCATTTATTTCAGGTATTCACAAGACGATTGGGTTGAAAAGTCCCAACCTGGAGAGTATTTTTATTTTTAGTGTCAGATAATAGCAATTATATGACCATATGTTGTTTATTAAAATAAAACATTTTTCCAAAAATTAGTCAATATCTTGATACACATGTGGTCTTACTTCTCAGCCTCCTGCCCCCATGAACAAATTTAAATTTTTATTGTGTAGAAGGAGGAAGGGATGGTCAGCACATAAGGACAAAGAAAATTTACTTCTAGTGAACAATATGGCATAGAGAAAGACATCACTCATTGTCTTATAATCTACTTCTATCAAAAAATTCTATTTAAATGCTTTGCTAGAGGATTGGAAAGGAAGGAAATTATGAGCCAGATGACAGATACATTGGTTTGTGTGACCTTGGTATTCAAATTTCAGCCTCAGAAATGTGGTTCATTTAGGATGACATATTCAATGTGTTAATAATCTCAAAGAAAACACATAGAAGACATCGGTCCCCCACACCACCTACATCTCTGTATATCTGCTTGCTGTGGTGACCAGGACACTCTCAAAAGTGTAAGAGAGGTCAGATGATTTGTTACTAGATGAAAAAAATGAAATCATGTCTCAGGGCTTAAGTCACTTCATCCCATTGGTCCCTCCAGACCCTGTAAAGAGTATGCTCCTCTGTATTTCTGCTACTCCTTTTCTTGGCCCTTGTTAATTACTAAGGATCCCCAGATGTACTGGCATTGGACTCTTTTAACACCTCCGTGTCTGGCCTCACATTCCAGCAGAATTTTCAGCAAATATGGGGCTTTAAAATGTGAGATGTGGGAGGGAGAGTAGGAAAGAGAAATGGAATGCAGCTAAGAAAGCAAGGATCACCCCAGGGATTGGGGTAGATATGTCCTGCCTCAACAAAACTCAAGTGCTATTTTGGTCAAAAGGAAGTCTAGGCAAACAAATCAAATAAAATTCATCAGCCAAGTTGTTAATAAAGTTTTTAATACAACTTTACTAGAGTCAATCTGAAATCCTATACTTTTTTCAAAATTTTTTTCCCTCACATCCAGCAGTAAAGTGTTTCTGGAACTATGTTTGGGATGCTATCTGAAATCTATCCCATTTGTTTTTGTTTGTTTGTTTTAACCAAAGAAGGCAATTTTGTAGCAATAAAGACGAGCAGAAAATATTTTTGTTCTTAGCATGGCATATGACCCCTATCTACCCTCCCAGCCAGCACTGCATTATATATTCCAGTGACAGGTGCTGCTTGCACATCCCTTAGTTAGCCACACACCCTCATGTCTATGGATCTGCAAATATTTTTCCTCTGCCACAAATACCTTTCCTCCATTCACTTCATCATCAGAATAATTCCAACTCATTCAGAGATTATATCAAATAACTTCACTTTCTGGAAACCTTCTGGGCTAGCTCCTCACTCCTAGCTGATTTGGATGTCCAGTTTAACCTGCATTCTGCTAACACCTCATGCTATTTGTCCCATGATACAGATCATGTTCTGTTAAATTCTTCCTCTGCCTTCTTTATACTCTCTGATTATGGAAATCATCTTTCACGTCTATATTCTCCAATGGTCATGTGGAATAAGTTAGCATTCCACATTTTGTCTAGTAATGAATTAATGAAAGAGATATTGTTGCAACAGTGGCTTGAAATTTGTACCATTAATTTGATAAAAATGCTCATATAAGTACCCATCAGCAGATGGTAAAAAGAATGAACTTGAAAATCAAGAGATGATTTTGTATATATTTTGAAATAGATTTTAAAAAATCAGCTAAGTCCTACATAAATCATTTGTAACCTGTAACTGTTTAACTTAGGACACCATATGTGTTTAAAAAAAGAAAGAAAATTGATGATTGATGAGTAATTTTCCAACCAGCAACTTGGCTGCAGATATTTCATGTTGAGCCTCAGATTCACATTTTCAAGTGCTATCATCAGCTCCTTTACATTACAGTCCTATAACTGATGATGTTTTTCACATATAAATTATCTAAAGTGAAAAGTAGGCTCTTTATATCTAAGTGGTATTGATGGTCTCTGCCACAGCAATAATGCTGTCCTAGCGGCCACTCATAGTAATGACTCTGTATTTCATCTCTTTCCTAATTGTCCTCAGGAAATTGTTTGTTTAAGCCTCTTGGTGGGTGGGAGCTATGACACTGGGTACTTCTGAGGATCAGATGAACCTGTTGACATTCCACCCTAAATACTTCTTTCTAAATTTTCTTTGCCTTTGTCTCTCAATATTTTTCTTATTGGAGGTCATATCTGATAGTGTTCCTAGTTAACCTCCACCACTATGAGATATTTTTGTAAAGAAACAAAAAAGGTGAGCAACTAATGATGGTTTCCTTTAAACATCCTAAAGGTATGTAGGTGGAATACTAAAGGGATTCAATTTCTTGATACACCTTAGTCACTGCAGTATAACAACCAGCACAAAACAACTAATGCTTTCCAAATGCTCACGCCATGGAATGCCACCACCAAAACATTTATTTAATGTCTAACTTGTTTATGATCTTAAACAAATTGAGTTAAACAAGGTTCTCACCATGTTAATCTCATTGGCATGTCCATTTTTACCCCAAAATGTGGACAGCGTGTCTGTGTTATGAACCAAATTCATTTCAAATCATGTCTACAATTCTTACACACACCTAACAACTCCCCTCATTATGCCCACACGTCAGAATTTTGGGGACACCCATGCGTTTTTCAGGCCCTGCTCCCAAGTTTAAGAACTTAGAGAAATTTGCAAAGAACTTATTCAGCTTAAACTAGGTTCATATTTGGTATTTGTAGAAAGATTCTATGAGCCTATTGCATGCGCAAAAAGGAAAAAAATAAGAACTCTATCCTCTAGGTCAAATTTCCTAAGTGAAATGTTTGTTACATGTTTTGAGTCCAAGCAGAGGTGTCACTGTGTGTTTGAAAAGGTTGTCTCTATAAGACTCCTGTACAGTTTAGCTGCACAGTCTAGAGACTAGAGTGATTGGATTCCCTTGTTCTGTCGGAAAAGGAAAGACACAGCCACACCTGGGCACAGCAGGTATCAGATAGGATGGATTACAGTCTGACTATAACATTTGCCGGGTTTAAATGAGATCACCAGAACTTTTTTCACACAAACAAATCAAGTTGTTTCCACATTAACATTGGATGAAGTGATTTTTATTACAAAACCCAGCACTCTCCAGGCTCTTTTCTGAGGGTGGATCAAAAGCATAAGGATCTGGTCATGTACTGCTTTTCAACTCCTCTGCTTGAGCACAGCACTGACTAATACACATTGATCAAATTCTGCCTACGATTTTAAACAGGACGTTTTGGAAAAGCCAAGAACGAGCTCTTGAAATAATACTGTTTATCCCATAGTAACGAGAATTGGAGCTGTACTTTTATAAATGGTACACTGAAAGCTGTTTGTTTACAACTTGCAAATGATGATTCCAAGAAACATCAGGATGCCTTTCTTAGACATTAATAAATAACAGCAAATTTGCTAAAAAGTCCAGTCCTGCTTTTTGGGAACCTTCCGAAAAGAAATCACAGTTCTTTAAAACACAGTTTCATAGAATGAATCAGTTAAAAGAGTAATCAGCCAGTTACTGACTATATGATAATAGTTATTATTAATATTTAACAGTAACTGTGCATAGAGCTATTTGTCTTCAAAGCAGTGAATTTCTTAAGTATTAACAAATTAACTCTCTCTGTCACAACTGCCAACATGTGTTTGGAGAGCTCTGCAGAGAAGTTCATTTAACATCTCTACATCTTGTCCTCGTAATGTCTGCAGGAGGTCTTTCCATTGTTAGATAAACATGTTTGGATGTACCGAGATGGGGTAATAATACACACCCATGTCCTGCTGTCTGGCTGGTTCAATGCCAAGTTCTCAACCAATACCCAGTCACAGGCAAAAAATGTATTTCCAGTGATAGGGCAGGATGGTTTTCACTGGGGACAGACTTTGCCGAAAATAACACAAAAATTGGGAATTTGGGTGCATAACCTGGGTGTGGTGAGGATGAGTTCAGTACTCTCCACATAACCTCAGCCCAGCCGTAGATCCTTAAATTCACCATCTCACCAGCCAAAACGACTCCTCCTGCTAACAGATGCCACAGTTGCTAGAGCTTCTCTACAAACTGCACGTATTTTCATGAGACCCTGAAAATAACAGGCTCCTGGAAACTACAGATATCTTGCAGATGTGCTTTTTACAAAATGATTTCACAATTTGCCTAAGCACTTTATCGATGTGTCACTTTACAGACAAATAAAGACCAAGCACTGGTCTTCATTACAGATTACAAATTTCAATTGTAATCACTTTTCCTTGATAATTTCCAAAATTGTAAACATTCAAGAATTCTACTTATTGGATATTTAATGATATTAAGGAATTATTGTTAACTCTAAGTTTTGATAATATTAATAGTATTGCAGTTATTTTTCTAAAGTTCTTTTCTCTTAAAGAAACAACTCCTCAACAAAATACTAGCAAACCAAATCCAACAATACATTGAAAGGATCATACACCATGATCAAGTGGGATTTATCCCAGGGATGCAAGGGTTCTTTAATATCTGTAAACCAATCAGTGTAATACACCACATTAACAAACTGAAGAATAAAAACCATATGATAATCTCAATAGATGCAGAAAAAGGTTTGACAAAATTCAACACCCATTTATGGTAAAAGCTCTCCAGAAAGTGGGCATAAGAGGGAACCTACCTCAACATAATAAAGGCCATATATGACAAATCCACAGATGACATCATTCTCAATGATGAAAAGCTGAAAGCATTTCCTCTAAGACCAGGAATAAAACAAGGATATCCACCCCTTGCCACTTTTATCCAACATAGTTTTGGAAGTCCTAGCCATGGCAATCAGGGAAGAAAGAGAAATAAAAGGAATACAAATTGGAAAAGAAGAAGTAAAACTGTCACTGTTTGCAGATGGCATGATACTATACATAGAAAATCCTAAAGATGCCACCAGAAAACTACTAGAGCTCATCAATTATTCAGTAAATTTGCAGGATACAAATTAATACACAGAAATCTGTTGCATTTGTATACACTAACAGTGAAAGATCAGAAAGAGAAATTAAGGAAACAGTCCCATTTACCATTTATGAAAAAGAATAAAATACCTGGGAATAAACCTACTAAGGAGGCAAAAGGCCTGTATTCTGAAAACTGTGAGATGATGAAAGAAATCGAAGATGCCACAAACAGATGCAAAGATATACCATGGTCTTGGATTGGAAGAATCAATATTGTCAAAATGACTAAACTACCCAAGGCAATCTACAGATTCAATGCAATCCCTATCAAATTACCAATGGCATTTTTGACAGAACTAGAAAAAAACATTTTAAAATTTGTATGGAAACATAAAAGACCCTGAATTGCCAAAGCAATCCTGAGAAAGAAAAACAGAATGGAAGAATCAGACTCCCTGACTTCAGGCTATACTACAAAGCTACAGTCATCAAAGCAGTATGGCACTGGCACAGAAACAGAAATAAAGATCAATGGAACAGGATAGAAAGCCCAGAAATAAACCCACACACCTATGGTCAATTAATCTATGACAAAAGAGGCAAAAATATACAATGGAGAAAAGACAGTCTCTTCAATAAGTGGTGTTGGGAAAACTGGACAGTTACATGTAAAAGAATGAAATTAGAACATTCTCTAACACCATAAACAAAAATAAACTCAAAATGGATTAAAGACCTAAATATGAGGCTGGACACTATAAAACTCTTAGCGGAAAACATAGGCAGAACACTCTTTGACACAAATTGCAGCAATATCATTTTGGATCCACCTCCTAGAGTAGTGAAGAGGAAAACAAAAATTTTAAAAATGAGACCTAATTAAACTTAAAAGGTTTTACATGGCAAAGGAAACCATAAACAAAACAAAAAGACAACCCACAAAATGGAAGAGACTATTTGCAAACAAAGTGATAGACAAGGGATTAATCTCCAAAATATACTAACAGCTCATGCAGCTCTATATCAAAAAAGCAAACAACCCAAGCAAAAAATGGGCAGAAAACCTAAATAGACATTTCTCCAAAGAAGACATATAGATGGCCAAAAGGCACATGAAAAGATGCTCAACATCACTAATTATTAGAGAAATGCAAATCAAAACTACAGTGAGATATCACCTCATACCAGTCAGAATGGTCATCGTCAAAAAGGCTACAAACAATAAATGCTGGAGAGAGTGTGGAGAAATGGGACACCCCCTACACTGTTGGTGGGAATGTAAATTGGTACAACCACTATGGAGAACAGTATGGAGGTTCCTTAAAAAGCTAAAAATAGAACTGCCATATGATCCAGCAATCCCACTCCTGGGTGTAAATCCAAACAACACCATAATTCGAAAAGATACATGCACCCCAATGTTCACTGCAGTGGTATGTACGATAGCTAAGACATGGAGGCAAACTAAATGTCCATTGACAGAGGAATGGATAAAGAAGGTGGTACATAAGTACAATGGAATATTACTCAGTCATAAAAAAGAATGAAATAATGCCATTTGCAGCAACATGGATGGACCTAGAGATTATCATACTGAGTGAAATAAGTCAGACAAAGACAAATATCATATGATATCACTTATATGTGGAATCTAAAAGAAAAATGATACAAATGAACTTATTTACAAAACAGAAATAGACCTAAAGACTTTGAAAACAAACTTATTGTTACCAAAGGGGAAACATGGGGGGAGGGTAAATTAGGAGGTTGGGATTAACATATACATCCTACTGTATATAAAATAGATAATCAACAAGGACCTACTATATAGCACAGGGAACTCTACTCAATATTCTATAATAACCTATATGGGAAAAGAATCTAAAATAGAATAGAGAGACTTCCCTGGTGGTCCAGTGGTTAAGACTCCACACTCCCAATGCAGGGGGCTTGGGTTCGATCCCTGGTCAAGGAGCTAGATCCCACGTGTCACAACTAAAAAGATTCCACACGCTGCAACAAAGACCCGGCGAAGCCAAATAAACACTTTAAAAAAAGAAAGAAAGAAAGAAAGAAATATGTGTATGTATAACTGAATCAGTTGTACACTTGAAACACAACATTGTAAATCAACTATACTCCAGTAAACAATAAAAATTAAAGTTTAAAAAAGAAACAACTGAAATACTTGTGGATGAAATAACATGCTGTGTAAGATTTATTTTAAAATGCTCTGCAGAAAGTGAGGATGAGTTGGGGTTTGTGGATGAAACAAGGTTAGCCATGAGTTAAAAATTGTTTAATCTATGGGATGGGTACATGGGGGTTCACTCATACTGTTCTCTCTACTTTCATGTATGTATAAAAATTTCCATGAAAAGAACACTAAATAATTCCTGCAACATAGGCAGAACTCTAAAACTAATCTTTAAGGAGCAGCCAACTACAAACGTAATCTGAAATCACTCGGTTCCACACAAAAAGCACAGGGAGCATCTTGACAACATGGAATCAAAATTTTTTCCTTCTCCTGATTCCATCCTCGCCTTGGAGAAGCTGAAAAGGCCACCTCGGATAAGACTGCATCAGGCTGACAATACCTCTGATAATGTGAGTAAACTTATGAGCTTCTATAAACTGGATTATTCACAATCTACCATATGGTGGTAGCCATGACATCACTGGATTTATAAATTAGTGCTTAGCCTCTGGTCCTCAAATTTCTGTAGTGAAAAATTGTCCCAGGAGTCCTACAGGAAAACATCCATTTCAAGCCACTGTCATACATTGACATTTACTAAAGTGCTACTAATGTAGGCATTTTAGGGGTGGTAAAGATGCATAAGACATGGTCACTGCCCTCAAGAGACTCATATAGGATAGAAACAAGCCATTGCTTTTGTGAGTAGTCAAAACTCAGGTAGTGGCAGTATACATACTCTCAACTCCTCTTTTCAGGGAACACACAGGAACTCCATTATCTTGGAATGAGCAAACAAAGGAGAAGAGAATTGATACCAGACTGAGTGAAAAGTTTCTAAGTACATTCGTGTACTTTCAGTTTTGTGATAACTTGGGTGCATGTATGGCCTGGAGGTGTAGGACTGACTGTATCTCTTGATACTAACCACATCAGCTGCAGCTGGTGTTCCCCTCTGCCTACCTCAGATTCACCCCTTGACAGTTGTTTGAAAGGTACTGTAAAAATAAAATGTTTTCTTTAAAATGCCACATTGTTTGGCAACACTTGCTAAATGTCTGTCTGAATGACAGGGCTCTCTGTTTCTCAGGAAAAATAAAAGTACCTGAGGAAAGTTACTTTATGAATAGTCTTCCTATAAGCCCACAGCTGTATAGCACCTTCTGATTGGCAAAGAGCCTTCATGCACATTCTTTCATTCAGTTGGGAAGTGAGTTGAATAGGATTTTTTAAAAAATTTATTGATGTGAAATTCACATAACAAAATTAAACATTTTTTTAAAGTAAGTCAGTGGCATTCAGTACATTCACAGTCTTGTGCCACCACTACCTCTATCTAATTCCAAAACTTTTTCATCACTCCAGAATACCCCTCCTCTGCCCACCGTACAGATTAAGCAGTGTGGGTAGGCATTATCAACTTCAACTTTGTAGGTAAGGAAGCCTAATCAGAGACTGTTAAGTGGCCTGCAGTTAGTAAGTGCTAGAGCCTGAAACAGAACCCATTTTTTCTAACTCTAAATTCTTTACCAGACCAGTTCTCAAACTTTAGGCTGCATGGAATCACCTAGAGGTGATTGCATGGCTCCAGCCTCAAAGATTCTGGTTAAGTCTAGAGCAGAGCCTGAGAGATTGCATTTCTAATAAGCTCCCAAGTGATACAGATGTTGCAGGAGACCACACTTTGAGAACCATCATGCTAGACTGAGTTGCCTATTTTCTAATTATAGGTTTTGCTAATTCAACCAAGGACCGTTGTATATTTAAACAAAGTATGCTTATAGGAGGTGTCCACTTTCTCTACATCACAGGTTTATTGGCTGGATCAACATCAAAATGAAAATGTGTAGGTAAAAGCACTGTATCAGCTTTAAAATCATTATGTAAATTAGTCTTATTCCTTGCTGAAGATGAGTCCTTTTACTTAACTAGTTAAGCTCTTCCAGCATGTCTGGGGAAACTACTAAACTGTTTCAATTTGTACTTCCAAAATGCGAGAACTAGAGGTGTCTCCTGTCTTGGGTCTGAAACACAGTGCCTGGCATGGTATAGTCATTAATGTTGAATGAATTAGTTTGCTTAAAATCAAAGGTAAGAGGGCTTCTTTTAGTATTACTTGAGGCACTTACTAGATATATAGCTTCAAGCAACCTATCTGATTGACATGATGGACACAGGTCAATCCTTACCCATAAGGTTTCCTGCCAGTGTCCTGGTCTGTGTACACCAAAAGGTCTTAGAAGCACTGATAAGGGCATCCACTCCTCTCCTGCATCTCTGCAGGAGTCGATGCCAGTGTTTTAGCATCAACCCCCAACCACTTTCTTTGCCCTACCCCATGTGTGTACATGTGTATAGATGACAACTGGCAATATAGCCAACGTATATTCCAACATCTGCCTACCAGATCTGTGCACGCTCTCCCGGTCACTCTGCTTGGGGTTGAGTATGGACAAGCATTGTTGGGGAGTAAACGGTAGAGCTGACAATGTCTTGTTTCTAAAGTGCTGGGATCCTTTAATCTTCTTTCTTCCTTTGATGTCTGAGATTTCCTTCTTTATGCACTGACACTGAGACTAAATGAACCACCAGGAAACCATTTACCAGTAAAGGGTGTGTGCTACAAACACCTGCAGAGCCCATGGTACCAGGTGACTTGAATTACACATTTCTAGAGCTCTGCTCTGTGTGTGGGGTGGCTATTTGGACTCTTATTTTGGGTAAAAAGATGACAGCTCTGGTCACATTTTTATGACTTCTATTTATTTTCTATCCATACATAAAATAAAGGCACAAACAATGGAGGAGGGGACCTTTTTTGTCTGTGATGAATATAAAAGCAGTTGCTTGAAAACACATAGAATCTTTGTACAAATGGCTTTTGGATTCAAACAAGAGATAATATTGTTGTGGTCCAAATAGCTAAGCACTGGGAGGTGGAATTCTGGGTTCAAGTCCTGACTCTTGCATATCAGCATGTAGACTTTGAACACATCACTTAACATCTGTAGGCTTCTGGTTTCCAAATCTACATAATGAAGGAAATCACCTTTAAAAAGCTTTGTTTTGGTTTTTGTTTTGAAAAAGCTATTTGTTGCAACTAATTAAAAAGTTGCCCATTTTCCAGGGGCTACTTGTCATTAACCTGTTTCTTTAGCATTACGGAAATAATATGATGTTACCTCCTTTTATTGTTTGTTTCCACCTAGTAGAACAAACTAGAGATCTAGACAAAACCTTTGAGAAATATAAAATAGCATCAACCTCTCAAACAGCCCGACACTACAAAAAATTCTAATAATAGCTAATATTTATTGAGTTTTTACTATGGACCATGGTCTGTGTTAAGTGCTTTACAAGCAGTAACTTGGGTGTGAGCCTTCTGCACAGTGTAAAGCATGTCTTGAATTGCAAAACTTCAGTTCATTTCCAAATTGGAATGTCAAAAAGTTCCCAGTAGGTAATATGTTTTGTGAAAATCAATATAGGTAGGGATGATCCTTTGGAGATCTTCAAAAAAATATTACAAATGCTATTCTATTTCTTTTTCACAGAAGTCCTCCCCATCTCAGTAAATGGCAAGTCTATAATGGCAGTTGTCAGGCCAAAACCTTGTTGCCATGCTGTATTCCTCTCTTTCACTCTTAACTTCATATCTATCACCAAATCCATTGAGCTCTATCCTTAAAGTGTTTTCGGAATCCAATCTCTTCTCACCGTCTGCACTGCTCCACTCCACTCCATGCCTTCCATCTTTGCTATGCCATCCCAGAATTCTACACCATTTTATTCTCAACACAGCAGCCTTAGTGGGCCTGTTGAAATGGAAGATCAGTCCTGTCAGTTGTTGTTAACTAAAAACTGTCCACTGGTTTTGCATCTCCACACAAAAGCCTGAACCCCTTCTGTTTGAGATGAGCTGACCCTGTGCTTCTTTGTCACTACTCACCCCACTCCAGCCATGCTGATCTCCTTATATGGTTCCTACACACCAGACATCTTCAAACTTAGGACCCAGCACCAGCTCTTCTCTTTGCTGGAAGGCTCTTCCCTAGAGAGCCACCTGGCCCACTCTCTCCTCTCCTTCATGTCTTCGCTTACTTTATGATAGAGGCTCCCGTGACATCTTGCTCTACTGCTCCCTCAGCTCCTTTACCACTTTATTTTTCTCTATAGCATTTCTCACCCTCTGACATGCTGCTTATTTTAATCATTTGCTTGTTTATTGTCTCTCCCCTCACTGAAGTTTAAGCACCATGAGGGCAGGGATTTTTTATTTTGCTTTGTTTGACTGTATCCCAACATGTAGAACTGTGCCTGGCATATAGTATATGCTTAAAAATGAATGAATGAATGAATGGATATATTTTATAGACATAGTTTTGCACATCTAGCATTATCAGGGTCCTTTTCCCTCCTGCTGCTCTTTTAGGCTTTGTAGACTCTTATTTCTCTAATCTTTTTTCCTTTCTCTTGTAAAAGTTTGGCCCACTACCTGAATATGTTGTTTTCCTGAGTTTGACTAGTGAGAGTTTAGTTAGAAAGAGTAGTGTATCTTTAGT
>NW_006779050.1:2342377-2371745 GCF_000442215.2 Lipotes vexillifer | reverse complement strand
CTTTCCCTAGCAAAATTCTCTTATTAAAAACAAAATCTCTAACTATGCTCATTCTCTCTTTCACTGGGAAATTTCTTGAAAGAGTAGTTTACACATGTAGTCTTCTCTTTCTGGCTGCTAATCTATTCCTTAATTCATCATATAACCTGAGATCTGACGTTACCAATGTGCAGAAACTCATCATTCACCCCTGGTCATACTTCACCTTCTGAGATTCAAGGGGTTATCCTTGATCATGTCATTCTCTCTCTTTCTGAAGGAAATGATTGTCCTTTATGGACAATGATTTCCTCCTTAGCTTCTAGCACTCACCATCCTGGTTCTTCACCTTATCTTAAGTGGGTCCTCTTCATTCCCTCACCTTTCTAACACAGTAATTCTAAACAGCTCTGGTCTCAGATTTTTAAATATTTTTGTAGAATCTTTCACTCCAGAATTCTGTCCACTTCTGTGGCTGACTGTCTTCTATAGATAGCATTCTCAACAATAATGACATTTCCCATTCACTGCCTAACATCTTCTGGGTCTCTTCTGGCATCCTAAATGTTGCATATTTACATCTGCACTCGCTAGGGTTCAATCAAAACCATCTCTTCCTCATGACTTTCCTGTTTCTCTTTAAATGTCCTCTAAAAATGTGAAACTTTGGAGTGGTTCAAAAATTCGAAAGGAGACCAACAGAACCTTGTAACTGAGGGAGTAGAGGATGAGATTATAGAGGGAGGGAAGGGAAGCAGTCTTCAGAGCATTCTTAATGATAAAGTTAAACCTGTTAAACTCTAACGTTTAATGTTTAATCACATGTGGAAAAACTTTAAAGGCTCTTGATTCTGAGTGGTGGAAGTCAGAGACTTAATTATCCTTTTAAATTATTGGTGTTTTAAAATTTTCTCCAAAAATATGGCTCTTAAGAAAAAAATATGTCTATCATTTGGGAAAATATTTTTATTAAATAGAAAATAATGCAGTCAATAATTTGCTTATTTTTTCTAAATGCCATTAAATAAAAATGCATGTTTGGAAATAACTACATGTTTAGTGTGGTGTTGACTAAACAAGAAAACTAAATCTTAGATTTGGATGTGAGTTTAGCCTTTATTTAACTCGACGTGAATCTTTTATTCAGCATCTCATCCAGCTTTGGCTCCATTGAGGGAATGATGACCTCAAGGGGCTGTCTATTCCATTTTGGAAATGAATTCCTAAACTGTTCTTCTCTACATCAAGTAAAAGTCTAATTCCCTTTCTTTCCAGTCCTATCCAGTTGTTCTGGTTCTGCCTATTAAATCTACTCAGAATAAGTTTTACACTCTTATTAGCCCAGTTTTATTTAACTGTGATTATCTTAAACCACAAGAAAGTCTCTGCTTAGCTTTGGCCAGTTTCCTTATAGGAAAGGAAGGACCTATCTGTATTTCAAATATTCTCATATCACCCAGTATGAGAGTAGGTATAGCAGAAATTTTTTTAACTATAGTAATTGAGAATTTAATTAACTTTCCAACTTAAGAGATGAAGGTGGAGAGCTATCACTATGACTCTGTTAACAACTTTTTGTAAATAATCAGACCCTGTGCCCTTCAAAATGAAGAGTAATATTGATGCCAAAGTTCTTTATTTGTATTAACATTATGATTTATCAATGGGCCAAATAAGTACTACTTCCGTGTCAATACGTATTCAGAGTCCATAAAAAACTACCTTCTCAAAAATAAGAATAGCCTCAAATCCTTTGAATGTAATGATAATGTGTAATTCTATGAATAGAAATGAGAAGTTAAAAGCTATTGATCAACCACTTCTAGGAGAAATCCTGAGTATTTTCTCTCTCATCTTCAAACAAACACTTTACCAAGAATTCTCAAAAGGTTTAACTGCACTAAGATTTCCACTTCTGTTAGGATTTCTAGAGAGTTCAAAAAAACAGCCTGTTAGGCCATATTCTCCAAAATTTAATCTTGACCTTTCATGTTTCCAACATGTCAATTTGCTTATAAGAATAATGCAGAACTTAAAACAAAATCTTCATTTTATTTTTTTCAGGATAACATCGTTTATCCATTTTTTAATCCCTGATATTTCTGTGTTTTGCAAGTTGCATCTAATTTCCTGCTTTAGCTTAGTTATTTCTTGGTATTCCTCCTAGGTAACTACTTTTACTTTATGGTATTCCCGTTTGTGTTTCAACTCCTTGTTCACATTTTTCCGCAGACAACCAGCTGTTAAACTTAAGAACACCAGATGTTAGTGTAAGATTTGAGATGCTGTTACCAGGACAACCAGCACTGAGTGCTGGCCATCCCATCACTATGTTCACTGCTCCAAAGGGGGGATTGAGCTTCACCTTTCTCTATGGAAATAAAACAGACAAAAACACATTTGTAACACAAATTTAAAGAGGTGGCTAGATACCCTTCTGGTATAAAACTCTGTTCATACCTTTCCAGTGGTTTTGCTCTATATAAAAAGAACAAAGTAACAAATGTTTAATAAAGAAAAATGTGAGGCAGAGAAGGCTTTAACCCATTACCACTTAGAGGATCAATTACATTTTGATGATTTTTCAAGGTTATAGGAGTTGCCTCATTCGGCAGATAAAAGGGAAAACTTTGAGATTCCCCATCTTTCCTTCCTTTCCGTCAGAAGCTCAGAGGTTACTGAGATTTTTTTCCCCTGTGTTCATGTGAGGCAGTCCCTCACATAAAAACAGAAATCCTACATTTGAGTCACTACATAGGCCAGTGAAGAGTGGAGCGAGAGATTCGGAGTGTTCCCTGCAGAAAGGGGAATACTTTAGCCTCCTCTCACATTCCAGAATCACAGAATAATGGGACATAGAACTTATGATAATGTAGCACAACCCTATCAGTTTCAGGTAATAAAATCAAATATTTTAGACTTCAAATCTGTACTCACTTTATGATTCTAGTTTATTTATCTTAAGCTCTTGACATCTAGTTTTCTTAGGCTGTGAAAGTCCTGCTCTGCATTATGGTGAGGAAAATCCAAGTTATGGATGAGTGTGAGTACCGTCTTTTGCAAATTATCAGCCAAGCCTCAGTTTCCACAAATACACAATGAATATAATAATAACTACTATTCTATTTGCTACACCATTGAGTGGTCAAATGAGATAACCTGTTACTTAAAGTACATTGTAACTGTTGTAAAGTGTTATTATTTTCATTGATTTACATAAAATCCCTAAAATAGAAAATAACCTGCATGATGAAAAGTTGTCTCCTCCTCCGTATATAGCCAAAGTCACCACTGCGCCAGCTAAAATTTCACAGACGCAAGATTTAGACGGTTAGCTATTATCTAAAAGTCCTAGGACTGTGCATATGAATTTTGAAGTTTTGAGTTATTTTGTTTGTTGATTCATTTTGCCTAATATTATCATCACTTCCTTATATTTTCTATTTGGACTACCTAAAAATTTATTTTTATCATAGCAAAATAAGAGAGGAAAGAGAGATGGCTTCTGTAATTGCATCTTAAGGAACAATACATTCTTTAATATACCACTCCATTATTTCAATGACAGTCTAAATCAGATTTGAGAAATGTTCATTTTTATGAGACAGCGAAAAGCAGGTATCTGGCAGTTCATGGTGTACAGAAACCACCATCAGTGTTAGATGGCCATGTCTGTAGAGACTGGAATGGAAACACTTCCAGACAATGTGGAGAGATTTCCCCATTATGGAATATGACCCCACAAGTTCATGATTAATAACACTACTTTCTTTCAATTGAAGAGACTTGGGAAATTGCACAGTGAGGCAACTTTGCTTCTCAGTGGAACTTCTTAGTGGAAATTTTTTTACTCATAAATAATAATGAACAAGGCGCTAAATTAGTGTACTAAATTCTAATGTTAATTATCTCTTAAAATAGCAACTTACTTACTGGAAATGTAATGGGTTTTATTTTCTCTTTTAATGTTATACTCATGCCTTTCTCCAAAATGAAGGCTGAGTGGCTTATTTCGCTTCTCTTTCTTACCCATATTTCCTACCCATCCTTCTAAAGTCAGAAAGGTAAACTTTCTCTATAGCTGAAACTCTCTGAAAGCAAATGTAAGGTGAACACATTTTTAAAATAGGCTCATTGCTGGCTCCACTTACTAGGCTTGAGCATGACACCTGGGGAGGTTTTATAGGGCTGGCAAGTGAACCACCACACCAGAGTGTGTCTGTGGGATAAGTGTTTTCTCTCCTATGGAATCACGCCTAGTAGGTATCAACACACCACCCATGAATTCACCACCACTCATCTCTTGACGCTTAACAATACAAAAGGAGAAGCAAATTATTACTTTTTTCCAATAAAGGTCAACAAATATCTGATGTACCATGGAAACCTTTGGTGAATTGCAGCTAACCCTAGATATGCAAAATGGTTTTATTTGCCATAATCAGAAATACAAAGGGAGCAAATGAAGAACATTGCTTGGTAGTAAGCTATTGTTATTAACTACAGAATACCGATAAAAAGGGAAATCCTACATTTAAGTTACGACATGGCCCAGTGAAGAGTTAAGTGAATATTACCCCTCTGGTGGAGCCCTTTCCTTGATGCCCTCCTCCTGCACCCCAACCCCAGAAACAGATTGCCCACTCCTGCTCTCAGTAGAGCTCATTTCCCTTTTTTGCAGCATTTATCATAACCTACTAATTGTTTAGACATTTCCCTAACAGCAAGTAAGGTGTTTAGCTCATCTCTATATGCAAGTTCACGTAGTTTCTGGTACATAGAGGAGGATCAGTGAATAATTATTGAATACAGGAATTCTGAACTCCAGAGACAATTTAATCTAAGGAGTAAGAGAATGTAGTCCATATTTGTTAATATGGTGATCTACTAGCATTTAAAAAAAAGAACAAGAACTCTTCAAAAAATTTAGCTGACCACTTCTACTGAAGTAAAAGAACTGAGAATTGATTCAGAATTGTATGTGTGGCAAAACTTTATTTTTGCAATTTCTGTGACCTGGGATAGAAATGATTGATAACATGACAATGTATATTAAAAAGGTATATTAGATATATAAATTATATACAGGGTTCTTGGAATGGACTGTTGTACTATCTTTTATCTTTGTTGAGAGTTTTATTAACAAAATACTAATTATCCCAAGCTCAAGTATCAATACTAATCTCAATCCTTTTTAAAAGGATCAATCAAAAATAGATGCAGGGCTTCCCTGGTGGCGCAGTGGTTGAGAATCTGCCTGCTAATGCAGGGGACACGGGTTCAAGCTCTGGTCTGGGAGGATCCCACATGCCGTGGAGCAACTAGGCCCATGAGCCACAACTACTGAGCCTGTGCGTCTGGAGCCTGTGCTCCGCAACAAGAGAGGCCACGATAGTGAGAGGCCCGTGCACTGTGATGAAGAGTGGCCCCCGCTTGCCACAACTAGAGAAAGCCCTCGCACAGAAATGAAGACCCAACACAGCAAAAATAAATAATTAATAAACTCCTACCCCCAACAGCTTCTAAAAAAAAAAAAAAAATAGATGCAAACCTGAGATGTATGAGAATATGCTTGGATTGAACATTACTTATACTTCACAAGATTTGCACCTGTAGTCAAGAAACAAGGGTGATATTGTCACTCTTAATCTCCCATTTATGTTATACCTCCCCCAAAACCAGACATATAAACTAAAAAAAAAAAAAAAGTCCTACTGTACTGAATATATGGTAGGCACTGTGAAGGAAGTCTAAATTCATGGACACATGGCTAGCATCATTTTTAAAGGATATAATTTGGTAAAATTTTAATTAAGCAAGAAGGGCAAAAATTATGTGCTTGAGCACAGCTGCTTTTAATTTTTGGTATCCAGTTCAACCAGTTGCCCTCCTGCCTAATAGATTCAATTTTCCTTATGTTCTCCCCGTTCCTTAAATTAAAAAAAATGAATCAGAAAGGTTATTATTAAAAAATTAAGAAATGAAAAAATGACATTAAATACAGACACATGTATATATTTCTTTTCTTTATAGTTGATCATATCAAGCAGACAACATTTTGGAAAACCAAAAAACATGCCCAATCACTGTATTTGACTTTCTCAAGATGTCTAAAAAAAGATTTTATTTGTCTGTGTGGAAAAATATTCCAAACATATAAAAGGATTTTCCTGGTGGATAGAAATTAAATTTCGTTAAGTATCCACATCACAAAATTTCATTACATTAAGCTGTTTTTATGAGTGCCTGATTGCCTCCCATAAGTTTATGTTCTTGATTGGTCTCACTCTTCTTTCTCAGGGACTCTGGAAAATTGGTCTTTGGTGCCATTAAGCAATGGTTGGCTTGCAGTACTCAATGCAAGGAAATTACCCCTTTCCCTGTCATATAAATCTCTTCAGTTTTCTGGGAAGTCTACTTGATTCTCTTTGCCTATTTTTTCAAAGGTTTCTTAAGAGGATACAGAGATTAAGTGGGGCCTAGACCTACAATTGGCAAAATTCCCATAAGTAACTTCCTTCCTAGAACATAATAGTCAGATTTTAATGGGAATTTCAATTTTGTTTTTAACTATGGAATATGCTTAATAAAGAATAAGCACAGGGCTTCCCTGGTGGCGCAGTGGTTGGGAGTCCGCCTGCCGATGCAGGGGACGCGGGTTCATACCCCGGTCCGGGAGGATCCCACATGCTGCGGAGCGGCTGGGCCTGTGCGCCATGGCCGCTGAGCCTGCGCATCCGGAGCCTGTGCTCCACAACGGGAGAGGCCGCAACAGTGAGAGCCCCACGTACCGCAAAAAAAAAAAAAAAGAAAAGAAAAGAATAAGCACAAAATATGCACAAATCTATGACAACAGTAAGGATATTGTCGAAAGTGAAAGATATTGAAAACGTTATCATTGACAGTTCACTTTTAGTCACTCATTCATTCATTCATTCAACAAATATTTTTTGCCCCTTGTGAAACCAATTTGCCCTTCCTACCATAGAGTGTATAGATATTCAATTAAGCTCAAACACAATGAAGCTCAAGTAATTTTTAAAATGCTTAAAATCTGAGTTTGCTCAAGATGTCATCAATTTATAAAACAGTTTGCTCACTGGCATGAAAACAACTGAGGGGGTATGAACTTAGAAACAAAAGGATAAAACTAATCGTGCATAGAAAGAAGAATTTAGATGTCTAGATATCCATTATAAATTTATTTTGTAAACAGTGATTTATGTCTCACTAAATATATGGTCAACTAGCCTTAAGACACACCGCCTGAAGTTTCAGTATGTTTCATATTAACATTCATATTATTTTAAAATGTGTAAACTTTCCTTCACATTAGTTATAATTAGAAAAAATGCTTACAACCAATTAATTAAATTCTCTTTTTCTATTGAGTCTTAGCAATAATTATTAAACTGTAAAGGAACAATGAAGTGGACAGGTTTATATTTTTCCTATTTTCTTCTTTCCTACTGATTTCTCCATTCTACTGTCAAACGCCTGTTCTACTTGAGGAAAATAGTTTAATAATATGGTCAATGATATTTATTACTCATTATAATTACGCATATTTGGGGGAATCCAAGCATCTGATTTTTTCTCTCTTTTTATCCAAAGTTTTCTCTTTTGCCAAGTTAATATATGAAGAGGTTAATTCCATTTAAATAATTCATCTACTTGTTAGAAGCTTAACTAATATTTTGATAAAAGAGGTTTATATTAATATTAAATACTAAGTTTGGCTTGACACTGCATATGAATCCTCATGCCATCTCATCTCCCCTTTCTCTGGAAAATCAAGAGTTGGCTCAGTTTCTGTGTGTTCTAAAATAGTAATCCTAAATTCATTAAATCTTTCAGAAAAAAAAAAGTGTTTTGACCCTGTTGAAAAGTTGGTACATATTGTGGGTTTTCTCTTTTGCAAAATTTTTAGAGTTGAAAAATATTTAATACTTAATTGTAATAGCCATGTTTTAACACCATGTTAATTTTCCTAAATTTTTAATCTTATTAAAACTTCTGAGACCTTGGCATTTTCACAACAGAGTGGTTCCAGAATTCCAAAAGAGTCAAACAACCATACAACAATAAATTTTAAAATGTTTTAACCTTATAAAGAAATTTCAAACTCTAATGTTTGTAAACACCAACAGCTTGTACTAAAAAAAAAAAAAAAGAAAGAAAAAGAAAAAAATCGGGTAACAGTTAACAGTCACAGACTTTCTTTGTAAGCATGAGTTTTCCCTTTCTTGTGCTTCTGACATTAACAATTTAGTTTCACCAATTTAAATTAGACAATAATAAACCCCCTATGCAAATTTATAGATATTTAAAATATGTTTCATAACTTTTTATACTGGAAAAAAAAGTCTCACATAATCCTGCCGTTCCATCATTTGCCACAAAACTCAGGCAAATACAAATAAACCAGTTGTTATATAGCACAATAGTTAAAAGACCATGATGGACCTGGCTCTATCACTTACAAAATTGTGTGACTTTAGACAAGTTACTTCACATCTCTGTGCCTCTGTAAAATCTAACCTCATAAAGTTTTTCTAAGAATGAGGTGATGTGACATATTTAAAGCACTTAAAACAATGTCTGGCACTTACTAATTGCTGTAAGTGATTAGCTATTGCTATTATTCTTTTCATCAGGACAAAGCTTGAGAAATTAAATCCATAGGTAATCTCCAAGTCTCAGTTGATTAAACCATCTTTTTTTTTTTTTTTTTTTTTTTTTCCCTCATCAAACAGTGGACTGGTTCTTAACCAGAGGTCTCTGAACTTGGTTGGGAAAGCATGACATCTTTATTTTCACTGATCTCCACCTCCAAGTCCTTGAATTGTAAATGTACACATGGATCACAGTGGCATTAGCAGTATCTGTGACTTTGTCAACAATAGAAATCACAGATATCTTCATATCACATTGCAGTCATTTCTGGATCTCAAAATACTGTTTCATCACCATTTTAAAATTATGGGACAGGGACTTCCCTGGTGGCACAGTGCTTAAGAATTTGCCTGCCAGTGCAGGGGACGTGGGTTCTATCCCTGATCCGGGAGGATTCCACATGTCGCAGAGCAATGAAACCCATGCACCACAACTACTGAGCCTGCACTCCAGAACCTGCGAGCCACAACTACTGAGCTCGTGTGCCACAACTAATGAAGCCTGCTCGCCTAGAGCCTGTGCTCCACAACAAGAAGCCAACTCAATGAGAAGCCCACACACTGCAACAAAGAGTAGCCCCCACTATCCACAACTACAGAAATCCTGCACGCAGCAACGAAGACCCAACACAGCCAAAACAATTAATTAATTAAAACCGTGGTACCTATTAATCCTACATCTAGATCTTATTATTTAATATATAAACACATATATTGTTATATCACAAAGTTAATCATATTTAAATATAAATGGTATTCCTTTTAGTTCTATTGTTGTTTTTTTTAACATCTTTATTGGAGTATAATTGCTTTACACTGGTGTGTTAGTTTCTGGTGTATAACAAAGTGAATCAGTTAGACATATACATACATCCCCATATCTCCTCCCTTGTGCTTCTCCCTCCCACCCTCCCTATCCCACCCCTCTAGGCGGACACAAAGCACCAAGCTGATCTCCCTGTGCTACACGGCTGCTTCCCACTAGCTATCTATTTTACATTTGGTACTGTATATATGTCCATGCCACTCTCTCACTTCATCCCAGCTTATTCCTCCCCCTCCCTGTGTCCTCAAGTCCATTCTCTATGTCTGCATCTTTATTGCTGTCCAGCCCCTAGGTTCTTCAGAAACATTTTTTTTTTTTGGTTCCATATATATGTATTAGCATATGGTATATGTTTTTCTCTTTCTGACTTACTTCACTCTGTATGAGAGTCTCTACGTCCATACACCTCACCACAAATAACACAATTTCGTTTCTTTTTATGGCTGAGTAATAATCCACTGTATATATGTGCCACATCTTCTTTATACATTCACCTGTCAATGGACACTTAGGTTGCTCCCATGTCCTGGCTATTGTAAACAGAGCTGCAATGAACATTGTGGTACATAACTCTTTTTTGAATTATGGTTTTCTCAGGGTATATGCCCAGTAGTGGGATGACTGGACCTTATGGTAGTTCTATTTTTAGTTTTTTAAGGAACCTCCATACTGTTCTCCATAGTGGCTGTATCAGTTTACATTCCCACCAGCAGTGCAAGAGGGTTCCCTTTTCTCCACACCCTTTCCAGCATTTATTGTTTGTAGACTTTTTGATAATGGCCATTCTGACTAGTGTGAGATGATACCTCACTGTAGTTTTGATTTGCATTTCTTTAATGATTAGTGATGTTGAGCAACCTTTCATGTGTTTGTTGGCAATCTGTATATCTTCTTTGGAGAAATGTCTATTTAGGTCTTCTGCCCATTTTTGGATTAGGTTGTTTGTTTTTTTGATATTGAGCTGCATGAGCTGCTTGTATATTTTGGAAATTGATCCTTTGTCAGTTGCTTCGTTTGCAAATATTTTCCCCCATTCTGAGGGTTGTCTTTCTGTCTGGTTTATGGTTTCCTTTGCTGTGCAAAAGCTTTGAAGTTTCATTAGGTCCCATTTGTTTATTTTTGTTTTTATTTCCATTTCTCTAGGAGGTGGGTCAAAAAGGATCTTGCTGTGATTTATGTCACAGAGTGTTCTGACTATGTTTTCCTCTAAGATTTTGATAGTTTCTGGCCTTACATTTAGGTCTTTAAT
This sequence comes from Lipotes vexillifer, assembly GCF_000442215.2. NCBI lineage: Eukaryota > Metazoa > Chordata > Mammalia > Artiodactyla > Lipotidae > Lipotes > Lipotes vexillifer. The sequence continues at coordinate 2,361,016 of NW_006779050.1, read as the reverse complement.
CCATTTTGAGCTTATTTTTGTGTATGGTATTAGGGAGTGTTCTAATCTCATACTTTTACATGTAGCTGTCCAGTTTTCCCAGCACCACTTATTGAAGAGGCTGTCTTTTCTCCATTGTATATTCTTGCCTCCTTTATCAGAAATAAAGTAACCATATGTGCGTGAGTTTGTCTCGGGGCTTTCTATCCTGTTCCATTGATCTATATTTCCGTTTTTGTGCCAGTACCATACTGTCTTGATTACTGCAGCTTTGTAGTATAGTCTGAAGTCAGGGAGCCTGATTCCTCCAGCTCCGTTTTTCCTTCTCAAGATTGCTTTGGCTACTCAGGGTCTTTTGTGTTTCCATACAAATTGTGAAATTTGTTGCTCTACTTCTGTGAAAAATGCCAGTGGTAGTTTGATAGGGATTGCACTGAGTCTGTAGATTACTTTTGGCAGTATAGTCATTTTCACAATGTTGATTCTTCTAATCCAAGAACATGGTATATCTCTCCATCTGTTTGTATCATCTTTAATTTCTTTCATCAGTGTCTTATAATTTTCTGCATACAGGGCTTTTGTATCCTTAGGTAGATTTATTCCTAGGTATTTTATTATTTTTGTTGCAGTGGTAAATGGGAGTGTTTCCTTAATTTCTCTTTCAGATTTTTCATCATTAGTGTATAGGAATGCAAGAGATTTCTGTGCATTAATTTTGTATCCTGCTACTTTACCAAATTCATTGATTAGCTCTAGTAGTTTTCTGGTAGCATCTTTGGGATTCTCTATGTACAGTATCATGTCACCTGCAAACAGTGACACTTTTACTTCTTTTCTGAGTTGGATTCCTTTTATTTCTTTTTCTTCTTTGATTGCTGGGGCTAAAACTTCTAAAACTATGTTGAATAATAGTGGTGAGAGTGGGCAACCTTGTCTTGTTCCTGATCTTAGTGCAAATGGTTTCAGTTTTTCACCATTGGGAATCATGTTGGCTGTGGGTTTGTCATATATGGCCTTTATTATGTTGAGTAAGTTCCCTCTATGTCTACTTTCTGGACGGTTTTTTATCATAAACTGGTATTGAATTTTTTTTGAAAGCTTTTTTTCATCTATTAGAATGATCATATGGCTTTTCTCCTTCAATTTATTAATATGGTTCATCCCATTGATTGATTTGAGTATATAGAAGAATCCTTGCATTCCGGAGATAAACCCCACTTGATCATGGTGTATGATCCTTTTAATGTGCCATTGGATTCTGTTTGCTAGTATTTTGTTGAGAATTTTTGCATCTGTGTTCATCAGTGATATTGGCCTGTAGTTTTCTTTCTTTGTGACATCTTTGTCTGATTATGGTATCAGGGTGTTGGTGGCCTCGTAGAATGAGTTTGGGAGAGTTCCTCCCTCTGCTGTATTTTGGAAGACATTGAGAAGGATAGGTGTTAGCTCTTCTCTAGATGTTTGATAGACTTCACCTGTGAAGCCGTCTGGTTCTGGACTTTTGTTTGTTGGAAGATTTTTAATCACAGTTTCAATTTCAGTGCTTGTGATTGGTCCGTTTATATTTTCTGTTTCTTCCTCATTCTGTCTCAGAATGTAGTTCTTTTCTAAGAATTTGTCCATTTCTTCCTGGTTGTTGTCCATTTTATTGGCATATATTTGCTTTTCGTAATCTCTCCTTTGTATTTCTGCAGTGTCACTTTTTACTTCTCCTTTTTCTTTTCTAATTGTATTGATTTGAGTCTTCTCCCTTTTTTTCGTGATCAGTCTCCCTAATGGTTTATTAATTTTGTTTATCTTCTCAAAGAAACAGCTTTTAGTTTTATTTCATTGCTTTTTCATTTATTTCTGATCTGACCTTTAGGATTTCTTTCCTTCTGCTAACTTTGGGGTTTTTTGTTCTTCTTTCTCTAATTGCTTTAGGTGCAAGGTTAGGTTGTTTATTTGAGATGTTTATTTATTTGAGGTATGCTTGTATTGCTATAAACTTCCTTCTTAGAACTGTTTTTGCTGCATCCCATAGGTTTTGGGTCATCGTGTTTTCACTGTCATTCGTTTCTAGTTATTTTTTGATTTCCTCTGTGATTTCTTCAGTGATCTCTTGGTTATTTAGTAGTGTATTGGTTAGCCTCCATGTGTTTGTATGTTTTACAATATTTTCCTGTAATTGATATCTAGTCTCATAGCGTTGTGGTCAGAGAAGATATTTGATATGATTTCAGTGTTCTTAAATATACCAAGGCTTGATTTGTGACCCAAGTTATGATCTCTCCTGGAGAATGTTCCATGAGCACTTGAGCAGAAAGTGTATTCTGTTGTTTTTGCATGGAATGTCCTATAAATATTAATTAAGTCCATATTGTTTAATGTGTCATTTAAAGCTTGTGTTTCCTTATTTATTTTCATTTTGGATGATCAGTCCATTGGTGAAAGTGGGGTGTTTAAGTCCCCTGCTATGATTGCGTTACTGTCGATTTCCCCTTTTACGGCCGTTAGCATTTGCCTTATGTATTGAGGTGCTCCTATGTTGGGTGCATAAATATTTACAATTGTTATATCTTCTTCTTGGATTGCTCCCTTGATCATTATGTGGTGTCCTTCTTTGTCCCTTGTAATAGTCTTTATTTTAAAGTCCATTTGCCTGATATCAGAATTGCTACTCCAGCTTTCTTTTGATTTCCGTTTGCATGGAACATCTTTTTCCATCCTCTCAATTTCAGTCTGTATGTGTCCCTAGGTCTGATGTAGGTCCCTAGGTCTCTTGTAGACAGCATATATACAGGTCTTCTTTTTGTAATCATTCAGCCTGTGTCTTTTGGTTGGAGCATTTAACCCATTTACATTTAAGGTAGTTATCAATATGTATGTTCCTATTACATTTTCTTAATTGTTTTGGGTTTGTTCTGTAATTTTTTCCTTCTCTTGTGCTTCCTGCCTAGAGAAGTTCCTTTAACATTTGTTTTAGTGCTGGTTTGGTGGTGCTGAATTCTCTTAGCTTTTGCTTGTCTCTAAAGGTTTTAATTTCTCCATCAAATCTGAATGGGATCCTTGCTGGGTAGAGTAATCTTGGTTGTGGGTTTTTCCCTTTCATCACTTTAAATATGTCCTGCCACTCCCTTCTGGCTTGCAGAGTTTCTGCTGAAAGATCAGCTGTTAACCTTATGGGGATTCCCTTGTATGTTATTTGTTGCTTTTCTCTTGCTGCTTTTAACATTTTTTCTTTGTATTTAATTTTTAATAGTTTGATTAATGTGTCTTGGTGTGTTTCTCCTTGGAGTAATCCTGTATGGGACTCTGTGTGCTTCCTGGACTTGACTATTTCCTTTCCCATATTAGGGAAGTTTTCAAATATAATCTCTTCAAATATTTTCTCAGTTCCTTTCTTTATCTCTTCTTCTTCTGGGACCCCTATAATTCGAATGTTGGTGCGTTTAATGTGTTCCCAGAAGTGTCTGAGATTGTCCTCAGTTCTTTTCATTGTTTCTTCTTTATTCTGTTCTGCAGTAGTTATTTCCACTATTTTATCTTCCAGGTGACTTATCCGTTCTTCTGCCTCAGTTATTCTGCTATTGATTCCTTCTAGAGAATGTTTTATTTCATTTATTGTGTTGTTCATCATTGTTTGTTTGCTCTTTAGTTCTTCTAGGCCCTTGCTAAACGTTTCTTGTAGTTTCTCCATTCTATTTCCAAGATTTTGGATCATCTTCACTATCATTACCCTGAATTCTTTTTCCGGTAGATTGCCGACCTCCTCTTCATTTGTCTGGTCTAGTGGGTTTTTACCCTGCTCCTTCATCTGCTGTGTATTTCTCTGTCTTTTCATTTTGCTTAACTCTACTGTGTTTGGGGTCTCCGTTTCGCAGGCTGCAGGTTCTTAGTTCCCGTTGTTTTTGGTGTCTGCTCCCAGTGGGTGAGGTTGTTTCAGTGGGTTCTGTAGGCTTCCTGATGGAAGGGACTTGTGCCTGTGTTGTGGTGGGTGAGGCTGGAACTTGTCGTTCTGGTGGGCAGGACCACGTCCAGTGGTGTTTTTTGGGATGTCCGTGAACTTATGATTTTAGCTAGCCTCTCTGCTAATGGGTGGGTTTGTGTTCCTGTCTTGCTAGTTATTTGGCATTAGGGTGTCCAGCACTGTAGCTTGCTGGTCGTTGAGTGTAGTGGGTCTTAGCATTGAGATGGAGATCTCTGGGAGACCTCTGCCTATTTGATATTACATGGGGCTTGGAGGTGTCTGGTGGACCAATGTCCTGAACTCGGCTCTCCCTCCTCAGAGGCTCAGCCCTGACATCCGGCCCGAGCACCAAGACCCTGTCAGCCACATGGCTCAGATACAAGGGAGAAAAGAAGAGAGGGGGGTGGGGGAGAGGGAAGAGGGAGAGGGGGAGAGGGAGGGAGGGAGGGAGGGAGGAAGGAAGGAAGGGGAAAGAAAGAAAGAAGAGAGAGGGAAGGAAGGAGGGTGGGAGCAGGGAAGAAAGATATTAAAATAGAAAAAAATTATTAAAAATTAAAAATTTTTAAGTAATAAAAAAGAGAAAGAAAGAAAGAAGAGAGCAACCAAACCAAAAAACAAATCCACCAATGATAACAAGCGTTAAAAACTATACTTTAAAAAACCCCAAAAACAAACAACAAAAATAAGGACACCCGAACCCTAGGACAAATGGCAAAAGCAAAGCTATACAGACAAAATCACACAAAGAATACACATACACATTCAGAAAAAGAGAAAAAGGAAAAAAATATATATAAAATAAAAAAAGGAAGCGAGCAACCAAATCAGTAAAGAAACCCACCAGTAGTAAGCTCTAAATACTAAACTAAGGTAAACATAAAACCAGAAACAAATCAGATGCAGAAGGCAAACCCCAGGTCTACAGTTGCTCCCAAAGTCCACCGCCTCAATTTGGGATGATTCACTGTCTATTCATGTATTCCACAGATGCCAGGTACATCAAGCTGACTGTGGAGATTTAATCCGCTGCTCCTGAGACTGCTGGGAGAGATTTCCCTTTCTCTTCTTTGTTTGCACAGCTCCTTGTGTTCAGCTTTGGATTTGGCCCCGCCTCTGCGTGTAGGTCACCTGAAGGCGTCTGTGCCCCACTCAGACAGGACAGGGTTAAAGTAGAGGCTAATGAGGGTGCTCTGGCTCACTCAGGCCGGGGGCACACGGAGGGGTACGGAATGTGGGGCAAGCCTGCGGCATGACAGGAGGCTGACGTGACGTTGCAACAGCCTGAGGCATGCTGTGTGTTTTCCCAGGGAAGTTGTCCCTGGATCACGGGACCCTGGCAGTGGCGGGCTGCACAGGCTCCCTGCAGGGGAGGTGTGGATAGTGACCTGTGCTTGCACACAGGATTCTTGGTGGCTGTAGCAGCAGCCTTAGCATTTCATGCCCATCTCTGGGGTCTGTGCTGATAGCCGTGGCTTGGGCCCATCTCTGGAGCTCGTTTAGGCGGTGGTCTGAATCCCCTCTCCTTGCACAGTCCAAAGCAATGGTCTCTTGCCTCTTAGGCAGTTCCAGACTTTTTCCCGGACTCCCTCTGGCTAGCTGTGACGCACTCGCCCCCTTCAGGCTGTGTTCACACAGCCAACCCCAGTCCTCTCCCTGGGGTCTGACCTCTGAAGCCTAAACCTCAGCTCCCAGCCCCCACCTGCCTGGGCTGCTGAGTGCCGGTCGGCGCCGATCCTCTGTGCGGGAGTCTCCCCGCTGTGCCCTCCGCGCCCCTGTTGCTGCGCTCCCCTCCGCGGCCCCGAGGCTCCCCCCGCCGCCCCTCGTCTCCGCCAGTGAAGGGGCTTCCTGGTGTGTGGAAACTTTTCCTCCTTCACAGCTCCTTCCCCGAGGTGCAGGTCCCGTCCCTATTCTTTTGTCTCTGTTGTTCCTTTTTTCTTTTGCCCTACCCAGGTACGTGGGGAGTTTCTTGCCTTTTGGGAAGTCTGAGGTCTTCTGCCAGCGTTCAGTAGGTGTTCTGTAGGAGTTGGTCCACGTGTAGGTGTATTTCTGGTGTATTTGTGGGGAGGAGGGTGATCTCCACGTCTTACTCCTCCGCCATCTTGAAGGCACCCTCCTATTATTTTATTTAAACATTATTCTGAGAAGGTTCCCTAAGTTTCACCAGACTGCCAAAGGGGTCTTGTGTACTTGACCTACTGATTAAGTGCATGGATGGATAGAGGAAGTTTTATTTACTCTCTCTTTTTGATTCTCAGATGAATGTACCAATATTCAACAAAATGACTAAAGGATGAGAAACTAAAGGAAGAAAAGTTAATTATCACAAATACCACAGTTTTCAAAACGGCTTCATTTTGAAATTTAAATTATCAGTTGAATTGCTGGCACGTGGCAGATAAAGTTGGAGATTAATAAGCAACATGGTGTCTGTGATGGTTTGTTTTATGTGCCAGCTTTGGTAGGCTAATGTACTGAGTTATTTAATCAAACATTGATGTGTCTGAATGTTCCTGTGCAGGTATTTTGTAGATGTGGTAGCATCTGCAATCATTTGACTTTAAGTAAGAGAGATAACCCTCGATAATGTGGGTGGGCCTCATCCAATCAGTTGAAAGGCCTTGAGAGCAAAACCTGAGGGTTCCCAGAGAAGCAGAAATTCGGCCTAAAGACTGCAGTGTCTACTCTTTATGAGTTTCCAGTCTACAGATTTCAGATTTTCCTGTCCCACAATCATGTGAACCAATTTCTTTTAAAAGATAGATAGATAGGGAGATAGACAGATAGGGAGATATGGAGATAGATAAATAGATAGAGCCAGATATATATATATATATATAGACATATAGATCTATGTATCTGTCTGTATCTATAAATATATTACATCTCTCTCCTATTGGTTCTGTTTCTTTGGAAAACCCTAACTATTCATTTTCACTCAACCTAACTTGATTTCAAATAGAATAAAAGAAGAAATCTTACTCCTTCCACATTTTTCTTATATTCATATACTTTATGTCTTACAAATTTCATTTCTTGACATTTAAATACCACTTAAGAAGCAGCTTTGAAGACATAAAATAGAAATATACCTTTATCTTGTTTAGCTAATACCCAGATAATTAGTATTTCTTTCTTGTTTCTTGGCATAGGTAATATCAGCCATTGTGTTAAAGCTACAGCAGCATATCTTTTTGTGAGCCTAATGAGTTATTTCTAAAAGTCTGGCAGGAATAGGTTTCCCAAGAATGTCAAAGCCAAGAGTTATACAGGTATTCTCAATTAGAAAGGAATAAAAAACTGTTTGGAGCATCCCACCAAAAATATGATTTAATATATGTAACCTACTTGACTTGCTTTTAATTGTTTATATAATTCTTTCAATTTTCTTCCAAAATATATTAATACCACTGAGAAGTTCTTGGTTATATTTGAAGTCCAGTGAAAAATCCAGTGATACAGATAGTAATTTAAGATATAAAAATAATTTAGGAAAATGTAAAGGATTCTACATACATAATTTCAAATGAAGTTGGTTTAGATGTTTGTAGTAAGTCATGGATAATTTATATTCTAAGATGATTAAAATTATGACTTAACGACCAAGTAGTAATTTAACACAATAATTCACCAAAAAACAGTAGCCAACATAATGTCTCCAGTAAAAGTTGGCTTTTATGACATAGTATCAGACTCTGAGTTTAAAGAAAATCATGCAATTCATTCATTTCTTTCATATGCCTTTCACACAATGGAACTTATGTCAGTGTATGCATTATAGGCCAAAATTTATGTAGCATTACTCTCAACTCCAGTCACAAAAGCTGCAACTGAAGACCAACCTAATCAATTTCCTGGGGGTTTTCTCACTAGTAGCCAACTCTCCATCTCTTCTAAATTCTCAACCATTTAAATTTTCCCAAGAATGTATGTGTGTTTTTTATTTAAACCTCATATGTTAGGAAGTAAACTAAATGTCTTGACCATTGTTCGCAACTAGTAGTGTTTGAAAGAGCATAATTTAAGCCTCTGCGGTTCTTTCTTTCTTTAGACAATATGCATCTTAATGAAGAGCCTGGAAGTCAGAATTCTCTGGAGGCTGTCTCAGAAGTACCCAGCTTTTCAGCTGCAGGTTTCTGGTTAATAATAGATTACAAGTAGAAGAAAGGTCACAATAAGGCACTGTCTTCAAAGAATTATCTTCATTATTATAGTCCATTTGTATAATAGAGAAGTGCACAATTTTTTTTTTTTAATTTAAAGGAGGGATTGCTTTATATAAAGCTTTACAATAACTGATAGGGACAAGAAATGAGGACAGTGAAGTTCCTTAGTGGATTCACTCACTCATTCATTCATTCAAATAATAAATATTGAGCACTTATCATAGGTCAGGGATTGTGGGAGGCTCTGGCTTCCCAGCGGTGGAAGTAAACAAACACAGTGTTTGCTCTTATGGAGCCTGCTGCTTGGTAGAGTAGAGAGTAATAAATACGATAAGCTTAGATAAGTAAATGTGGCACAGTGCTACAGAAGCACACAGCAGAAGAACCTCATCTAGATGAAGGGCCAGAGAAAGTTCTTCTGAGGAGCTGAAGGGCTGAAGGGTGCCCGTGAGTTAACAGATTGAAGGGAGAGTCATGCTGAGGAAAAGTTTTAGAAAATGGAAATGGTTTGTGTAAAATCCCTGTGGCAGGAGACCGCATGGTGAAAAAGAAGGCCGAAGTGTCCAGAGGGATGAGAACAAGATGGCAGTGGAGTGAGATGAGGCTTGCTAAGCCATGACCCAGATATTGGTCTCTATTGTAAAAGTACTAGGAAGTTACATAAGGATTTTAAAGAGAAGGATGCATCCATCTTAGGGTACAGATCTTTCTTCTCTGCTGGGGATTTTGTTAATTACCTTGAACACAATAGATAGCACTTAATAGAGTTGATAAATACATGTTAAGAAAGGAAGAAGAGAGGAAGAAAGGGATGGAGGGAGGAAAGATGAGAAGCAAGGAAACCTCAGAGAGTGAGACGCAGTAGAGGGCCAAGATTTGGAGATACCTAAGTCAAATAGAGCCCCCATCCACTGTGGGGCTCCTCAACTTTTAACAGAGCTTGTCTCATTTTGGTTGTTATTGTCATTTTTATAGATGGGGATAATAAAGCTAGGATAGTTTAGCAACTTGCTTAAAGTGATTCAACCATACCAGCCCTCTCTCTAGCATATTAGTGTGTGTGTGTGTGTGTGTGTGTGTGTGTGTGCACACGCACATACACGTAAATCTTTTTTTTTTTCCCCTCCACTAAGGAGGTCTTGATTGTGGTTAAGATTTAAGGAGTCTAAATAGTGGGACCTTGCTTCATATTCTTAAATTTATTGCAAATATTATATTTACTTTTTTTTTTTTTTTTGCGGTATGTGGGCCTCCCACCGTTGTGGCCTCTCCCGTTGCGGAGCACAGGCTCCAGACGCGCAGGCTCAGCGGCCGTGGCTCACGGGCCCAGCTGCTCTACGGCATGTGGGATCTTCCCCGACCGGGGCACAAACCCGTGTCCCCTGCATCGGCAGGCGGATTCTCAACCACTGCGCCACCACGGAAGCCCCTATATTTACTTTTAATTAAAGTTGTTGTGAAACACAGTGTGCCCACCAGATAGCAGAAATACATAATGCATAAAATGCTCTGCATAATGAGGTCACTGAGTCTTCATTTTCCATATGGCTTTCTGGGCACTTTGGCTTTGAATGTGTTGGCAAGATTCCCGAACGCTTGTCACACATGGGATTTACAGAAAATTGAAGAGCTGGCTCTGGTTGTAGTTCCTTCAGGTTAAGAGAAAAGGAGTTAATATTATTGACTCCCCCACTGAAGAGAAGATAAAAAGACACTCCCTCAAGATATACGGTCATATTCTTTCCCTCCCTTTCCCATGTTGCCAATTTGGATTTCACAGAAGCATGACTGGTCAACTTAGAGACACTCCCAGAGTAAAACAAAAGTACTCAAGAAGAAATTTCAGCATTTGACCTAAAACAAATCCCAACTCCTTTCTGGAATTAAGTTGAGTGCTAGGTTCCTGGAGGATGAGGCTGATTTATGCTTTTTTTTAAATTCTTTTCTTCTTCAGGAGTCAGTTACTGCAAAGAAGCAGTTTCACGATCTTTGCTGAGAACCGAAGCCTGGCTTTCCTTCCTCTGCCTTTGCTCAAACTTTCAGGCTCCGGTTTGGGACCCCTCTTCCCTCTCGTCTCACACAGCCTGGAGCCATCCCACGTGCTCCCACTTCTCCTTCTCCAGGACTATTTACCTGAGCTCCATCACTTCTGGGACCTACTCTCTCAGTAGTGCTAAGGCCCCCCTTTCCTCATATATCTGTTCCCACGTGTCCCAGCCCTCCCCTCAGAAATTCAGCGCCATGCTGACTCCAGAATTACACACCAAAAAAGCTTTACTCTGAAAATCAATTACATAACTTGGACCAACTGTAGTGTTTAAATGATGGGGTGGGGAGGGGAAACGATAGTTTTAAAAAAAGAAAGGAGGGTATGTTTTCCCTTCTGACATACTTTCAACCTGTTTCTTTCTGCCCCCGGGCAATAGAAACTACAAGTTTCTGATACGGGCTTCCCTGGTGGCGCAGTGGTTAAGAATCCGCCTGCCGGTGCAGGGGACATGGGTTCGAGCCCTGGTCCAGGGAGACCATGCTGTGGAGCAACTAAGCCCGTGCGCCACAACTACTGAGCCTGCGCTCTAGAGCCCACGACTCACAACTACTGAGCCCATGCACCAGAACTACTGAAGCCTGTGCGCCTAGAGCCCGTGCTCCGCAACAAGACCGTGCTGCCCCATGGGTTCAAAAATTCCCACACCATCTTTGGGGAAAGCTTAGCTAAACACCTAAAAGTACTCAAGAAGAAATTTCAGCATTTGACCTAAAACAAATCCCAACTCCTTTCTGGAATTAAGTTGAGTGCTAGGTTCCTGGAGGATGAGGCTGATTTATGCTTTTTTTTAAATTCTTTTCTTCTTCAGGAGTCAGTTACTGCAAAGAAGCAGTTTCACGATCTTTGCTGAGAACCGAAGCCTGGCTTTCCTTCCTCTGCCTTTGCTCAAACTTTCAGGCTCCGGTTTGGGACCCCTCTTCCCTCTCGTCTCACACAGCCTGGAGCCATCCCACGTGCTCCCACTTCTCCTTCTCCAGGACTATTTACCTGAGCTCCATCACTTCTGGGACCTACTCTCTCAGTAGTGCTAAGGCCCCCCTTTCCTCATATATCTGTTCCCACGTGTCCCAGCCCTCCCCTCAGAAATTCAGCGCCATGCTGACTCCAGAATTACACACCAAAAAAGCTTTACTCTGAAAATCAATTACATAACTTGGACCAACTGTAGTGTTTAAATGATGGGGTGGGGAGGGGAAACGATAGTTTTAAAAAAAGAAAGGAGGGTATGTTTTCCCTTCTGACATACTTTCAACCTGTTTCTTTCTGCCCCCGGGCAATAGAAACTACAAGTTTCTGATACGGGCTTCCCTGGTGGCGCAGTGGTTAAGAATCCGCCTGCCGGTGCAGGGGACATGGGTTCGAGCCCTGGTCCAGGGAGACCATGCTGTGGAGCAACTAAGCCCGTGCGCCACAACTACTGAGCCTGCGCTCTAGAGCCCACGACTCACAACTACTGAGCCCATGCACCAGAACTACTGAAGCCTGTGCGCCTAGAGCCCGTGCTCCGCAACAAGAGAAGCCACCGCAATGAGAAGCCCGCACACCGCAAGGAGGAGTAGCCCCGCTCACCACAACTAGAGAAAGCCTGCGGGCAGCAACGAAGACCCAACCCAGCCAAAAAAAAAAAAAAAAAGTTTCTGATACACTTTGCTTGCTTTAGGTGTGAGAAATATTCTACTGCCTTCTGAAGTAAGGGGAAATAAAGCAACCTGGAATTTACTGGTGGTAGCAAAGGAAAGGAGCTGACAAGAGGAAGACAGGGAGTCCTTGAGAGCACAGAAATATCCCCAGGAGTGTAAACTGGTCAGAAATCTCCTTCACCCCACAATTCCAACCTTCCTCTCAAATCTACCCCCCCAGGGGCATAAGACCTGGAGAACTTCCTATTTCTGCTACGGAGCTGGATGTGAAATAAAGGAGGGAGATGCATACCATACAGTTTCAGGGATATTGAGTTGGATAGGACTTTATGAAAATCCCACCACTATCATTAGTTTCCTTAGAACATGTGTTTTTGAGTTTGGGTCAAACTTTAGTGTGCTTGAGCCAGGTGGCTGGGGTTTGAATCCCAGTTTTACCACTTTTGAGCTGCATGACCTTCAACAGTTTATGTAACCTCAGTTTTCACATTTATGAAATAGGGACAATGTTGCTATCTACTTCACAGAAAACATTTTCTGGCACTATATGAGATTGTTAAATTAAACGATAAATAAACAAACATTTTGGAAGCTTTCTGAATATGTGTATAACTGCAAGCATGCAATTGTAGTCCACTTAGAAAAGAGGGACGGTTATCTATGCTAGGACTGTGGCAAAACAGGCAATGCTGATCGTCGGAAAAGTCTTTAAACCATACAGTGCAGTTCCAAGATTGCAGGCCAACTCTGAATACCCATGTGGCTACCTTGTGCCTAAAGAGGGAGAAACTGGTGGCCAAGATTTACATTTGACAATGTCTCTTAGGAAATCTTGCTATAAAATGCAATTGACCACTTCTTTGAGAAGGGTCAGAAAGGTAAATGTTCCAAAATGTTAACACAACTATTTGGAAACGGAAAAAAGGAATCAAGTAAGCGTTGTTGTTACGTTTCAAACTTTTAAAATACCCAGTTAGGTTTTCTTTTGCTTTGCTTTGCTTTACAGAAGTAAACATTTGTTTGGGTGGCCATCTTAGAATCTGTTCTAGCACTGACTTTTGTCACAGTGTGCAAACATTTTCTTGCTTTGTATTTTCTCTGGGTAAACATACAGAGAATGTGATTTTCCATATGTACTCTGTCATTTGCATTGCTTTGGGGGCTTTGATTAGTCTGAGATATACAAGATCCCTAAGTCAGGATAAACCCAGCCACTAACTTTCTAAGTGATATTGAGCTATTCCCTCTAGACATGCAATTTCTTTGTATTACAGATTTACCTCTCCTTAAAAAAAAAAAAAAAATTAAAAAAAAATACCATGATATGTTCCTCCTTATGTTTTTTATATTATTAAAGCAATAGTGGTTGCAAATTCAATTTAACATATTTCAGAAATAATTCTTAAACAACCTATACCTATACTCTGCTTAGTGCTGGAAGAAGAAAGAACCAGAAGATTAATGGCGCACTCATGAGACAGGGCAGAGGAAACTCCTGCCCTCCAGATCATCAAAACCAAAGACATGTACACAACTACCTATAATGTAGGCCAGACCACATAAATGTTAAGCAGTGCTTTAAAGTCTTCTGAAAAATAATGCCCTAACTAAACGAAATCACCCTGAACCCAGAGTATGAATGATGCTGTTATTACTTATTTCTACTGTCTTCCATCTATTTTATGGTGTTCTTTGATCCATTCTTTGCATTCTTCTTGTCTGAAAGTAATATTCTTGATATGTTTAATAAGGAGACCCCTTCCTTTGTTCCTAGATGCTTTGGCTGCTGACCAACAAAAGCCATTGGAAGACTTAATCCTCTAAACTTGGCACCACATCAGTCTGGAAATAGTTTACATGCAGAGTCCTTTGGAGTAAATACTCATTAGAGAGTCCGTTGGCTTATTTGGTCACCCACATTTTGCAGTGGGTGGCCCAGTTGGTATCCTCATTATTTTATTTTCCACCCCTGAAAATAATCCAGATGTAGCAACCTGACACTACTCCCTTTGGTACTCTAAATCCATTGTAATGGAGCATCCATTCCTTTGTGATGCTAGTTAATAGGTTCAGAGAAGTAAGGGTCTCAGACTGGTCATGCCATAATAAATTTTTTGCTAATACACCTTTTTTCAGCACAACTCCTGAAATGCAATCTGAGTACTTCAAGAGTAATTCGCTAGTAATCTCGAACACCTGAGGATTTAGAGAACTGTCATCTCCCTTCCTCCCTTCCTCCCTCCCTCCTTCTCTTCCTCCCTCTCTCTCACTCTTTCTCTGCCCGCCCCCTACCCCACCTCTCCACCCCATCTTTACATAAACGCACAAACCAGTTCACAAGGTTTGAACTTTATCAAGGTTATTCACAAATTACAAAGTAGGACTCTTGCTTTTTCGCTTACTAGGTACATCTTTACTGCTTAGAGCTTCTTGGTTAGTACTTGGATCAGGGAAATGGAGTCTCTGTACTGTCATCGTTCTGGGTTTAGCAGTGAAAGTTCTCAAGAAAGAACAATCAACTAATGTTTCTTGACTGCGTATTAAGTGCAGAGCAAAGTAACATTAAAATACAAGGTGGTCGTTAAACATGCCTTCCTCTTGCCGAGCTTGTATTCTTGTAATAAGGCCAATATAAGTAAGTTGGTACTTTCTTCCTCATGATTGTTATGATAAGCATATGCAAAATGCTTAGAATAATATCTACCAGATGGGGTATTTATTACTGTATGGATTAAAATAAAAACATATATAAAGTTCTTAGAACAGTTGCTGGCTTTTTCTTATAGGTACCAATATCTCAGAAGCTATTGCATTCTTTTTACATGAATCAGCATCAATTTTCAACAGGAAAGCAAAGCATTCAAAGTTTTTACTTTGAAAATTTATAAAACTCAAGATTTTTTTGTTAGTTTCTCCTTGGACGATAGGAAATGGAAAGGAGGTGTGATGTTGAAGGATGAGGGAGTGTGAGCATCTAATAGATGTCGGGCATTATATTGAAGGTTTGCATCCATTATCTCACTTAATACTCAAAATGACCATACAAGGTGCATATTGTTCTGTCTGTTGTACAAAAAGACTAAAACTTGGGCCAAAAAAAGCTAAATAAAGAGCCAGAATTTGAAGGCAAGTTCATCTGGCTCAAAAACTCACGTTTTTCCCATTCCTTGAGTTCTGATTAGACTACTTAATATCATTTTTTTCAAAGACAGGAAGAGTGTAGGAAGCATCCTGTCATCTTGTGTAAAGTCATACAGTATCCTGGATGTTAACTGCTGCTAAGATTTAATAACTCTGGAAAAAAACAACCAGCAAGGTATCCTCCTGTGTACCATAAATAGGCCACTCCATGGTAAATTACACACTTGTGACTTATCCTAGAAGGAGCCCCATATCACTGTTGGACACTGCTGCTGACCAAAACCGTGAGGACTTGCACGTGTTCAGCATCTGCCCTGCTAAGTGTGTAACACACTCAGCAGATGCCATGCTGTTCAAAGACTTACTACCGACTTAAACTTGCTGCACTCGTGCACAGATGCGGTTTCTGTCTTTTCTCATACATCACAGTATCCAGGTGTTTGTTTCTTTGTTAAACCTGGACATTTAACCACATAAGACTTTTATAAATGGTCAGGTAGATTCATAAGGGGACAATACATGAAACTAGTCACTTTACTACCACAAGTCTTAAATTACTCATCCACAAACCTACACATAAAATTTCATTTTGGTAGTTGTATTACAGTTTCTGCTACACCAATCTATATTACAGAAAGCTTCTCCCATATAGAATGCAGTTAAGAGTTCTGGAATACAATTTTAATTTTAACAACATAATTGCTGTATAGCTATACATGTTTATTTTGTTTCATTATCAATGTGATTTGAAACTCAGCACATTCTGAGGCACTAGCAGTATCAATTTCAATTTAGACCATATGGTTGTATATCTGTAATATCTATACATCTACATATTTGCATATATAGGTATATACTTATAGATATATTTATGTTTATATATATACACACATATATGTAATCATGTTATCAAAAATTAAGTTTAAATATTTAGTTTAAACTTCTTAACTTTTCAGCATGTTATATACTGACTATATTATATCTGCTTAAACATAAAGTGAAGCCAGTAGAACACATGTAATTTGAATTTTATTCAGCATTACACTAGATATATCATCCCAGAAGTATAACGAGTAATAATTCTGTGAGTGGTGTTTTCTTTGACACAAGTAATATGACTTTTCTGTTCTGAGTGGTTCACTATGATTAAATAGAATAACTACATAATAAGTTCTTTATAAACAAGTTCATAGAACATTCATTTATTCATCAACAAACGTAAAAACAGACTCTACGTGTACAGGCAAATAAATGTACTGTGGTATTGTTGCTATTTTCAATAATGCTACTGATAGTAAATAGGTGCTGTGTGCCGGGTACCACAGCAGGCACTCGGAGAATGCAAAGATATATGAAGGGCAGTCTAAGCCATCATGAAGTTTATTATCTAATAATGTTAAATTTGCACTATACCAATTTTTTTAAAAATTCACATACCTGGTCTCCTTTTATCCTTAACAACAACAACATGACGTAAACATTATTAAGTGACACGAGCAAGGATTCAATACAGGTCAGGACTCCATCTCTTGAACATGCTGCCCAGTTGAAAAAAGCAACAGGTGAAAAGGATCTGCTCATAATTTTGCCGATGCAAAATATATTGGAATGTATATTGTAATAATGGATGGAATCAGAGTGAAGCAAAATTGTGCCCTGTGGATTCATAAAGGTATGGTCTGAATTCACTTTTTTAAGTAAAGTGAAATAACAGTCAAATTACTGTGATTTCATGTTGACACATTAGTTAAGTATTTCTAGCTTTTCATTGGAGAAATAAAATTTTTTAAATAAAACATTACACTTTATTCATTATTCAGTCTAAAATCTTAAAAGCTATTACACAAATGGAAACAGTCTTCCATCCTCTTTAGAGCCTGAATCTTTGTTTGAATTCTTTTAGAAGCTGTTGTGAGTATAGGGTCAGGGTACAAATAGACATCTCTCCACTAGCATTCAAAATGCATTGCCATGCATTTTGTTCCCTTTGTATTTGAATCTCCTACTTTTTAAACTCTGTCAAACCTGTCTTTGTATCATTTCTGAAACAGAGGAGTCGTGTTTTCTCCCCACGCTGAGCCTTTCTTAGGGCCATCATTCCATTACCCTTTGCCTCCTCCATGGTCTTTGACTACTTGAAATCCTGTCTTCCTTTAAGGTTGGCTGCAAAGGCCAGCTTTACGATGTTGCCTACCCATGCTTTTCCATGATTATTCCCAAGGGGAGGGACTCTGCCTCTTCACTGAACTCTTGTCATTTTTTACTTTCATGTATCATTCTTTATATGACACTTGTGTATGTATATTCTTATCTCCTCAGCTAAATTATAAATTCTTGGAAATCAAAACTTATAAAGTTTTTTTCTTCGGGATTATAGCAGCAACTAGCACAATGTTGGTAATATGCAATAAATATTGGGCAAATCAATAAAATAGTGTCGATGAATCAAAACATATCACTCTAAAGACACATTTTGTAATTCTGTTATCACAGTCAACACAACTAATATTTGAAGGTTTGAAGTATTTCAGTGTATGACAATGATAAAACCTTATAAAATGGCATTCATTCTAATCCGTGATTATTTAATCTATTTACTTGTCTTCTTCCTCCATCACTAGGATAAAACCTCTATGAAAGCAAAGACCTGCCTATTTTGTGTAACATATTATTCCCAGTTATTTATTAACTATTCATAGGAGGAAGGAGAGAGGGAAGGAGGGAGGAAAGAAGGAATGTATAGGATCTATTTGCATAAATTACTGCTCTCAGCACCACTTTTGCTAACTACAGAGTCACCTGTACCTCATTCCCAAGTTCCTGGTGCTCCTAATACACCAGAACAGAAATAAATCCAGATGAACTGAGGCTGCTGACACTGAGTACATTGTACAACAAAGAGAGGACTGGAATGTTTTACCCGTCTCCATCTCTCTTTTGCTCATTAATTAACATGACGATTATGAAAGTACAAAAATGGGCTAGCAAAATGCTGATTTAGGTGTTTTATAAATATATAGGAGAATATAAATTTGTGCCTTCCATATACACAGTCATCAAACTTCATAGCATGAAGGTGCCAAAACTTCTGTTTACAGAAAGAAAACCAGCTACAGTGAAGATACTGTTGATAACGTAAAGCAGTGGCCAAAAAGAGAAAGAGGAAGGGAGGGAGGGGGGAAGGAAGGAAGAAAAAGGCATTATTTCAGGGTTACTTAAAAAATTTGATGGAGAAAGGATACTCTTTTCAACAAGTGGTGCAAAAGCAATTGGTTATCCATAAGGGATATAATAATAATCTTGACCTAAATTGTATTCCTTATACAAAAATTCACTCAAAATAAATCATGGGTTTAAATGTAAATTTAAAACTATAAAATTTTTAGGAAAAAAAAAGGGGAAGAAAACTTTGGGATCTAGGACTAAGCAAAGAGTTCTTAGACCCGACACAAAAAAAATATTATCCACAAAAAGAAAAAATGATAAATCAGACTTCATCAAAATTTAAAACTTCTGCTCTATGAAAGATGCTGTTAGAAGGATTAAAAGACAGTGACAGGGGCTTCCCTGGTGGCGCAGTGGTTGAGAGTCCGCCTGCCGATTCAGGGGACGCGGGTTCGTGCCCCGGTCCGGGAAGATCCCACGTGCCGCGGAGCGGCTGGGCCCGTGAGCCGTGGCCGCTGAGCCTGCGCGTCCGGAGCCTGTGCTCTGCAACGG
>NW_006779050.1:2335735-2342367 GCF_000442215.2 Lipotes vexillifer | reverse complement strand
GGGGGGGCGCCGAGTATGAAAAAAAAAAAAAAAAAAAAAAAAAAAAAAAAAAAAGACAGTGACAGAGTAGTAGAAAATGTTTGCAAACTACATCTCTGACAAAGGTCTCGTATGTAGAATATGCAAAGAGCTCTCAAAAGTCAACAGTAAAAAAGCAAACAATACATCTAGAAAGTAAGCAAAAGACACGAAGGGATATTTCACCTAAGAAGATATATAAATTGGCAAAATGCATCTGAAAAGATGTTCAACGTCATTGGTTATTAGGGAAATGCAAATTAAAACCACAATGAGAAAGCAATACACACCTATCAGAATGATTAACATTTTTAAAAAAATATTAGTGACAACACCAAATTTTGGTGAGGATGCAGAGAAACTGGATCACTCACACATTGGTGATGGGAATTAAAATGCATAGTAGTCTGGAGAACAGTTTGGCATTTTCTTAAAAAACAAAAAGGTAACTATCATACAAACCAACAATTGCACTCCTAGACTTTCATCCCAGAGAAATTAAGACTTCTGTTCATACAAAATCCTATGCACAAATGCTTATATATTCTTTCTTTAAAATTGCGGTAAAATATACATACCATAAAATTTACCATTTTTAAGTGTACAATTCAGTAGCACTAAGAACATTCACAATATTGTGCAAAACCATCGCCACTATCCATCTCCAGAACTTCTTCATTATCCCAAACAGAAACTTCATGCTCATTAAATAACTCCCCATTTCTCTCTCTCCTTCAGCCTCTCATAACCTCTATGCTACTCTCTGTCTCTGTGAATTTGCCTATTCTTGGTAATTCATATAAGTGAAATCATACAGTGTGTCCTTTTGTGTCTGACTTATTTCACTTAGCCTAATGTTTTCAAGGTACATCCATGTGGTCGCATTTACAGAATTTCATTCCTTTTTAAGACCGAAAATATTCCATGCTTACATATATATACCACATTTTGTTCATCCATTTTTCTGTTGATGTGCAGTTGAGTTGTTTCTGCCTTTTGGTTATTGTGAATAATGCTGCTATGAACATTGGTATGCAAGCTTCTGTAGCAGCTTTATTCTTAATAGACAAAAACTGGAAACAAACCCAAATGTCTTTCAACAGGTGAATAGCTGAACAAACTGGTATATCCATACCATGGAATACTACTCAGCAATAGAAAAAGGGTGAACTGTTGATACACGTAACAGCTTGAATGAAGTTTCAGAAAATTATGCTGAGTGAGAAAAGCCAATCTCCAAAGATTATATACTGTATGACTCCATTTATGGAACATTCTTGAAATGACAGAATTAGGACAAGAGAGAAGTGGATGTGACTATAAAAGGGAACATGGTAGGTCCCTGTGGGATGGAAATGTTCTATACCTTGACCTATATCAATGTCATTATCCTGGTTGTGATACTGTACTATAGCTTTGCAAGTTGTTACCACTGGGCAAAGAGTACAGCAAATCTGTGTTATTTATTACGACTGTTTGGGAACCTATAATTATCACAAAACATTTAAGTAAAGAAAGAAAGGAAGAAAGGGTGGGAGGGAATGAGGAAGGAAAGGAATCTCACTCAGATATTCAAATATACAATACAAAATCCACCTGAGTCTTTGATCAGGACTCAGTTTAGATCCCATCTGATGCTGGATCAGAAAGCAGCCAAGATGGTAGAGCAGAAAGACCCTGTGCTCACCTCCTCTCACGAGCGCATAAAAATCACAACTATCCGCAGAATAACCATTGATGATAAAGACTGGAACCTACCAGAAAAGATATTCTACAACTAGAGACATAAAGAAGGGACCAGAATGAGGGGGGTTCTGGCTCCAGAAGATCTGGCACCGGGGGGTCTGACACCAGGAAGATGAGCCCCCAGAGCATTTGGCATTGAAGGCCAACAGGTCTTAACTGCAGGAGCCCCACAGGACTGGGGGAAATAGAGACTTCACTCTTAAAGGGTACACACAAAATCCCATGCACGCCAGGACCCAGGGCGAAATCAGTAATTTGATAGGAGCCTGCACCAGACTTACCTGCTGGTCTTAGAGAGTCTCCTGGAGAGGTGTGTGTGGCGGGGCTGCAGCCCGCCTGTGGGACATAGACACTGGTGGGAGACATACTGGGGAACATTCAAATGTGAGAACACTCCTGGCAGCTGACATATTGGCTCATTAGTGCCAAGACCTGACCCCACTCAACAGCCTGTAGACTCCAGTGCAGGGACACCTCAGCCAAACAACTAACTGGGTGGGGACATGGTCCCTCCCATCAGCAGACTGGCTGCCTAAAGACTGAAGAGCCCACAGCTGCCTCCAGACATGCCCCTAGACATGGCCCAGCCCACCAGAGGGCTAAGACCCAGCTCCACCCATCAGTGGGCAGGCACCCTCCCGACAGGAAGCCTGCATAAGCCTCTAGACCAGCCTCACCCACCAGGGGCAGATGCCAGAAGCAAGAAAACTATGATCCTGCAACGCAGGCCAGACCGTACCCTGGGACTAGCTGGGCCCTGGACCACCTCACAACCTTCGGGACACCCCAGAGCTCATAGCCAGCTGTGTCAGGAACCCCCGACCCCAACCAGCTGAAGCAAGCTCTGGGATCCCTGGGTCCTGTAGCCAGACTCCAGGAACCAGCTCTGCCTGCCAGTAGATTGACACTAGAATCCCACGTTCTGGCTTCCCCTGCCAGTGGGTGGGCAACACCCCTGCCAGTGGGTCTTCGGGCACCCTGACTCTGCCCACTGGTGAGCGAGCACTATCCCTAGGGCCCCCTAGGGTTCTGCAATCAGCCACCTTGTAACCAGGCTCTGCTAAACAGCAGCCAGCAGCATCCGTACAAGACAGAGCCTGGCAACCAACCAGACTAGGAGCCAACCAAGCCTGTCAGACTGCCCACAAAGTCAGCCTGCCACCACAGAAGGACCCACACATCTTAGGGGAAACCCCTAGAACCTGGGTGACCAGAGGGGAGTGCACAACTGGGACCCATAGGGCACCTCCTACAGAGGGTCACTTCACCAAGGTTGAGAAATGTAACCAACTTACCACATACATAAAAATAACCAATAGCAACTTAGACAAAATGAGGTGGCAGAGGAATATGTTCCAGATGAAGGAACAAAATAAAACCCCAGAAGAACAACTAAGTGAAGTGGAGGTAGGCAGTCTACCCAAGAAGGAGTTCAGAATAAGGATCGTAAAGATGATCAGAGAACTTGGGAAGAGAACGAATGTACAGAGCCAGAAGTTAGACTTTTTTAACAAAGAAAATATAAAGAACAGAGAGGACAAATACAATAATTGAAATGAAAAATACACTGAAAGGAATCAACAGATCCCAGTTAGCCAAGCTTCCTCCACATTGCCCCCTAATGGTAGCTCAGAGTCACTGTGTGAATGTTAAGATATTTCCAGAATAGAAAGGGTGATTTCAATATCAAGCGTGTACTGCAAACAGTACAATTATAAAATGGCGCAATTTAAAATTTCCTTCAACCCATATTTATTTGCAGAAGTCCCTGAAAACTTTTGACAGGCATTACATCTTGACACTATGTAGTAGTGCAGCAGGAGTTTCTCTTACTAGAGATGTGTTAATAGAAGCAGAGGGCATTCTCTGGTTCCTCTTCATATTGAATGAATATTTTGATTTTTACTAAAAATTTCCAATGAGGGAAATAACTTCGAGTCTTTAGTTGTATGTTAATTGTTTGAGGCCTTGCTTTAAGGGTGCTAATCATTTAGTTTTAATGGAAGACATTATTGTGAAGTGAAAGCAGAAGTTTGAAAAAAAATAATAAATACAGTTGGTTCCTTTTAAGTTCCTGGCACTTTCGTTCAGTTCATAAGCAATTTCAGGCCAAGTGTAAATAGAATCTCTCTTAATGTTCTTTAAAAAGTTACAAATTTCAATGTAGATTCGCAATCTTAGTGTGGGATAGCAGTTTACCACAGAATATTTTCCTCTGTAGACCGACAGTTCAGGGAAGTGTTCTAGACTTTCTGTTTGCACATAGCTGGAAAGACTTATTTATTCTCTCTCTCACACACACACACACCATCAATGAACCCACGTCAGAAGAGTCTACAGTCTCTCTAATTTGAAGCAGCTGGTGCATTCTAAATATGGAGAGCCCAAGCTTCTAGAATCATCAGTACCATCATTAAGAATCAGAATCTTTGATTTAAATGTTCTTTATTATTCTCTTTATAGGGGGATTTTCATCACATGGCTGTTAGCTCTTCCCCTATTGTTCCGAGACTGTCATGCATAAATGTCAACAAGAGTGTATTTCATTCATACTCTAAAATTAAATCCTTTATCCCACAATTAGCCATAATCACGACCACATATGACTATGATTTACCATAACTAAAATAGATTATTGTTGGCTTATGTTTGAAAAAGTGAAGGCAGATTTTTTAATTAAATAATTGCATGCTATCTATTTGGGACATAATTACTACTTATTTTGTTTTCCATATATATCTATCTAGTTAGCAAATTGTTACAATACCCGCCTTAGTAAAATCTAAGGGACTGCTCTGTTTGTGTGCGTGTGTGTCTAAAATATGCTCTGAGAGCATAATGAGAAGAATAAACTAAATTATGAATTTTTTCTTATTGATAATTTTTAAAAATTATCTTTATTGACAATTTATATGTACTGTTACTGTGTGTACCTATGTCAGTGATCTCATTTGAACAGCATAATGACTCTATAAGTTAAGAGAATATAAAATATTTCATTTCTTTTGCTTGTCCAGCACCCATATCCCTTTCCTTGGTAATACCACCCTGATGTTTTATTTAAGAAATCAGCCTCCCTCATTTACTACAGTTTGTCGGTGGGGGCACCCTTCCTTCTCCTGCCCTCCCTTCATCAAGGAAAGGAAGGCAGGACCTCAACTAGGCCACTCAGACTCTTTCTGGGAATTTGCATCTTGAGTAAAAAAGCCAAAGGATGAAATTTTGTAAGACGTCTTTTATTTTGGCTGAGGTGCCCTAATAAGGCCCCAAAGGTCTCGTTTTCTAGAACCCTGGAGTGCCATGGGTTCATGCTCTTCTGAGGCTCAGTTCATTCCTTCATTTGATTATTTCAGCTTTCTCATATCCTTAGAATAAATTCCTTTTTAAAAACTATTTTGTATAGGTTGCTTAAGAGTTGGTTTCTATTGCTTATACCTAAAGAACTCTAACTGCTATGCTGTTACCCTCTTCTTGCAGACAAGGAAATTGAGATGTAGAGAGGTATAGGAACTAGGCCACAGTCATAGAGCATCGAGATAACCCAGCTGAATTCTGGTCTTCCTGCTTCCAAGCTCTCTTTTAATCCCCAAGTAACACTGCCTGTTTTCAGTTACGAAAGAGTTTAGATGAGAGCATGTCTAGATGGTCACACAGTCATATTAGATCAGACCAAAAATATAAAATGGATAAAGGAAGGAGCATCCCTTTCTTTGTTACATTTAATCAGATAGTCACTATTATGCACCCAAAGAATTCCTTGCACTAAATAAGGAGTACAAAACCATGACCAATTTTGCAGTGATCCTGGCGGTTCCTGTAATTCCCTTTTTAGTGTTTAATGTCACACAGCTGTGCACAATTCCAGAATTAACATGGGTTCAAGTACAGTCCCTACCTGCATTTAAAAACACATTTTTATTTCACACCCATTTAGCTAGGGAGGATACAGTGAAGTCCAAAGCAACAACTGCTAACATGTGTGTAAACATCACTTTAAAACTCCCATGAAGAATTACAGAGTAGGTCAGAGTCAAATGCAGGAGGATCAAATTATGCATAGATTGAAAATAAGAATGGGAGGCAGCACTATGATGTTTTCAACCCCAAGCTCAAGGACCTTCGTCCCTTTTGTGATTTGGGTACAGTTTACATCTCTGAGCCTCTCTTTACATCCTCATCCTTTCCCAGTGTCATTAAAGGGAAGCAAGGCTGTCTAATGGTCCACGTAGCACTCTGATTAAGGATGGGGTGAGACTGCGCAGGGGTTGGCGGTGGGCTCAGCAGAACGCAGCCTGCCCAGACCAGCTTGATATATCCCACCAAACCTCTGTCTCTGCCTTCCTGCAAGTGACCTGACAAGCCTCCACTAGAAGCTCCTTTTCATGGAAGTTTTGTGAGCTACGGTCTTTTCTAGGTCTGTTTGAAAGTGTTACCCGTGGTGGGGCTGCGGAAGAAACGGAATGTGGTCTGGGAGATTGGATAATCTATCAAAAAATTTTCTGGCATCTGATAGCTACTTAACAATATTAATACTTCCTTCCATTCCGGAAACATTTTTGAGGATTACTCTTCTAGAGCACACTGTAAAAACTGTTTAGGAAACATTAAAAGCCAAGTGTCGCCAAGCTAATAGTGCCCACTGAATATATGTATCCCCCCAAAGAAGCCTATTTTTTTTCTCTTTAAAAACAGTGGTGATTTAACTCACAGAAATAAAATTAGCCACAGTTTTTTGGTTTTGGTTTTTTTTTTTGGTTTTAGTGGAATCAGTTAAGGTTCCACCAGTCAAAACTGATGGCATATTTAAGCTGTGTATTTGAAGAGTATAAAGGGGCTATTTACAGTAGTGTGGGCAAGATTTACAGCAG
>NW_006779050.1:2330689-2335638 GCF_000442215.2 Lipotes vexillifer | reverse complement strand
GCAGGAATGTCCATTAGTGGGAGCCACATACTAATTTAGAATTTTCTGTTAACCGCGTTAAAAAAGTGAAAAGAAACAGGCAAAATTAATCTTAATGATATACTTAGTTTAACCCAACCTATCCAAAATATTATTTTAATATGCAATAAATATAAAAAGAGTTTAGTAAGTTTTTTTTTTTTTTCATAGTAAGTCATTGAAGGACTTCCCTGGTGGCGCAGTGGTTAAGAATCCGTCTGCAAATGCAGGGGACACAGGTTCGAGCCCTCTGTATCTTTCCAAATCCAACCCATTAATGAGGTTCCTCATTGGGGCTCACACTTTTGAAGGCTTCATAACCATCCATTCTACATCCTCAGCTTCAAACCTTGAACTCCAGTGATAGTTCATTCCCTTACTCATTTTGCCACTTAGATCCTCTAAGTCCAGTTGTTTCCATGGCCAACCTTGCGTGGCTCCTTTTGGTCTCCGTCCTGATGCTAAACTCTAAAGTGATCCCATGGAGCCAGAAAGGTGACGGGATTTTGAATCTAAATCACTTGCTAAACCTTTCCCCAGAATCCTGAGTTAAGCAGCAGCCTGTGAAATACCAACAATTTTCACAAGTAAATGTAACAAGATTACCTCTGCTTGAACAGACTTACCCTGTTATCATCAGTTACATTCATGGTGCTAGTCTGCCCTAAGCCATGGAATCACCAGATCATTAGATGAAAGATTTGCATTAGAAAATAGCAGAAATGCTCAAAGGTTTGGGTCGAGTGCCAACCTGTAGTTAAGCGCCAGACTTTCCCTCTATGTATTTCTGCATTGGCAAACAACTTTCTGATTGGCATGTGGAACGCAGCTTTGCTCACCTGAGCCCAGTGTCCCTGGTGTGGTCTATAGAATCACTGGAGTAACACCCCTCTCCACGAGCTGCCCCCCTCCCCACCTCCTAGCCATTAAAGATTTGCCCATGGCTTTGCTTCTGAATTCAGGCTATTACTGAAGATCTGGAGCAGCAATCCTCAATCTGTACTCTGCGGCATGTTAATAGGTGTTAGTGGCGATAGGAGTATATATCAAAATAAATTTTGAATACTCTAGCTAGGACAAAGATAAGTTTCTTTACTGCAGAAATTCTCAGAGCCTTTACTAGGCTAATGTGAACTGTGAATCATTAAAAAGAGAATACAGCAGGCAGCGTTTACACACATATTTGAGTAGAAAAGTCTCCTCCGACCCCCACTTAACTCTGGCCCCAGAACATGAGAATTTACCTCATAGGGTTGCTGTGAAGGTGGAATTGAGATACTGCATGGAAAGCACTTAAAACAGTGCCTGGGCTTCCCTGGTGGCGCAGTGGTTGAGAGTCCGCCTGCCGATGCAGGGGACGCGGGTTCGCGCCCCGGTCCGGGAAGATCCCACGTGCCACGGAGCGGCTGGGCCCGTGAGCCGTGGCCGCTGAGCCTGCGCGTCCGGAGCCTGTGCTCCGCAACGGGAGAGGCCACAGCAGTGAGAGGCCGGCGTACCGCAAAAAACAAAACAAAACAAAACAAAAAAACAGTGCCTGACAGATGAAAGCTCTTTGGGCTTATTGCTATCATTGTTATCACATAGCTGTTTCAATGAGACCTCACCAGGTGTTCCTGTGCCCTCTGAGAAAGAAAGAGTTGCATATGGATTGAATGGGGATCTTTTCCGGAGCTATGGATATCTCATATGGATACTGCGCAGAACCAGTATGGATCTCTCTCTGGGTTCCTTTCAGTCAGAAAACGGTTCAAGTGCAAAGAAGTTTATTCTTTTCTGTTCTTCCCAAAGCCTGGCTAAGCAGGGTTCAATTAAATAGCATATGGAGTAGCAAGGGTTCAGAGCATGGCCTTCAGAATCTTGCTTAAATCTTGACTCTTCCATTGGTGACCATGTACCCTTGGGCAAACTGACTAAAGGAGCAATGCCCAAAAATCTGTAAAATTTTTAAGATAATGTTTCTCTCTCTGGTGGTTGTCAGTAATTCAAGAGATTGTGTCTATGAAGTACTTAGCCCATGCCTGATACATGGTAAAATATGCTCAATAAATGGAGGTTCCTAATCATTCTACTAACAGACTAATTTCTCTAGTTTATTTAAACTGTGAAATTCTAGTTAATTTTGCCCGCGTAATCATTTGCCACAGTGTCTGTGAGGACCAATTTGCTTCACACCTGATCGATATTTAGTAAATATATTGGCCACTTGGATTGGTGACTGATTAGATTGCTGGATTAGGCCCATGAAGCCTATTGGGTAACTCCGTGATGTTAGGAATTGAAGCTCTCAGGGATCACTGCTCCGGGCAGTTAAAACAGGCAAGCTAGATTTCTTTGAAATCTCTGAAGCAATTCTGGCACCCCTTTATTTTTTAAAACCTATAAATAATTTCTAATATCATAAAGATTTTTAGTTCCTCGGTAAAATAAAAAGTATTCCCAAGTTCATTGCTTTGATTAGGAAGGTTGTGAATAATATCAAAGTTATTCACAATCCAGGGGTCGGAAGCTCTGGGAAAAATAATTTTAATTTTAGATGTTTCATGCAACGCTGCGAATGTTATCTCTCCTGTTTGGGCAGGGAGAAAACTGGCAAGCATTGTGAGATGGGGAATTTATGTGAATTAATGGAAATGTTGCGGCTGACCAACAAAGGAACTTGCCCAGCCAAAATCAAAACAAAGATACAACTTGGAAGGGGGAAAAAAGGCTGCAGCATAATATCATGCATTGAAACCTTATCTAGTGGTTGAAGTAATTTGGTTTGAAGAACTTAAAGAGCATTTTGTGGTTTATGGAAACGGCCAGCAGACCCTATATTTAGTAGCCTCTCCACTATTAAGTTCTCATACCTTCCTCTCCTCTCACCAAGTGGGGCCATTTAGCTTCCTTTCTCCCCAGATTGTTACCAACCTAAGACCTCATGAGGATAAAAGCCAAGCTATGAGTTTGCCATGCAATGCCCTTGCATTGCAGACTATTTCCAAAGACCAATGTGGCCACAACAGATCTGAAGGTTTGCTTACATTCACTTAAGATAAATTTTCTGAGTTCATTTACACAATTTCAGTCCAAGTTTTAGACAGATCCATCCCTCTTCCAAAACGATCTCCCTCTCTCTGTCTTTCACACACACACACACACACACAGACTCGCTCACAGATGATCCTCATAACAAGTTCACAATTAAAGTTTATAATAATTCTGAATTAGATAAGAGTGGGTTATACTGAGTGAACCAGATATTGCAGAAGAAAAATAACTTGAAGGTTAGAGACCAATTCTTTTTCTCTTATAATGCAGCACCATGACTTTTTTGTGTAAATAACAGGAAAGTTGCCAGGGAAGAAGACACTTTGCTAAGGAAATTACCAAATTAACCCTTTCGTGGCTACCACTCGCCCCATCTGGCCCCCAGCTGCTCTCCTTTGAAGTCCCAGTGATCCTCTGAGGACCGTCTTGCTGACTGATACAAGAGCTGACACAAGAGCAAGTACTACAAGGGCTCTTGTTTGGCCAACCCATGGACACATGCAGTTAACTGCTCCAACAGCTTAAGACAGTAGGAGTTATTTCCTCATTTATTTTTCTAGTAAAATATGTTGTTATTCTACCATGGAAAATTTCTCAGGATTGGTATATTATTTTATCAAAAAACCTGGCTTCATTTGTTATAGATAATATTATTAATACTATAATATTATAATACTATTATAATTAGTACATTAACAGTACTAATTATATGTAAACTAAATTATTACCTAAAATATTAATTTCCTATAATCCAATTTGTTCCCGTTTTTGTTTCCAGAATTTCATAATATTAAATATCATATTGAGATTCATTATAGTCCTAATGTCATTTTCTAAGACAACGTTTTTGAGAATTAACAAGTCAGCAATTAAAATGTATAGTATTTTTGTTAATCCTTTTCTTTCACTTTTCTTTAGCTATAGACATTATTGTAAATAAATTGACCAGAGTTCTGAAATTCTTTTTCCTACTCCAAGTACTTTATATAAAAATTTATAATTTAAAATTAAACTTTACTCAGAAATTTCACCAGTGTCCCACTCATTGACATTTTTTTCACTTTCAGATTAGATAAAAGCCTCAATGGATGTTCTATTATTTTTCATGAAATAAGAATGAATGACTTCATTTTCCTCTTGCTTATTCACGTTTTGCTGAAGAAATTTTTTAAAAATAAATTCACCAATACGAATTTTCATGAGCCTACATAATGTAGGAGAGAAAACAGATCATTCTCATGTGCAGAATAAGGTCACTATGGAACAGGGTTCTATGTACCTTTAAGTACCCTTCAGCCATGAGAAATGCAAAAGAAATTTTACTTCCATATTTTTACTTAATTAGCCATCTGTCCCAAACTCTTAATTCTGTGATATTCCTTAAAGTGGGGGGAAAGTGCTGAAGAATAAAAAACCAAAAAAGTCTACTTTAGAAAGCTTTCATTTGTAATGAAAATCAAATAGAATGTATAGAGACGAAGTTTATTTGTCATTCCGGATCTTCAGAGTCACAGAATCTCTTAAATGGTAAGTGTTCAGATACAAAGCTGGCCCCAACTGCAACGATTTGTAGATCAGATTTGAAAAATAGTCGTCTATGATTCAATTTATGGAAGACATAGAATATGCAACTATAAGGAAAAATGTATAAACCTAATAGAGCTCTCTTGTTTCCAGTGCTCTGATCAGGATGCCATCCTATTTCCAGGAAAGGTAACTGAACACCTCTCATTTTAAGTTTGTAAGATTGTAAATTTAATATGATATCAAGAAAAGTTTTTTATTTATTTATTTTTATTTTTTGCGCTATGCGGGCCTCTCACTGTTGTGGCCTCTCCCGTTGCGGAGCACAGGCTCCCGACGCGCAGGCTCGGCGGCCGTGGCTCACGGGCCCAGCCACT
>NW_006779050.1:2300027-2330636 GCF_000442215.2 Lipotes vexillifer | reverse complement strand
GGGGCACGAACCCGTGTCCCCTGCATCGGCAGGCGGACTCCCAACCACTGCGCCACCAGGGAAGCCCAAGAAAAGTTTCTGAATGAAGTTCTTTCGAGCCCAGAATTCTGTGGTAAACTATGAAATCAGGTGGATGTTGAAGCTGACAGATCTTGGAGGCCACAACTACCCTCACCCTCCAAGACATCAAAGAAAGGGCAGGATCTAGTGATTAACCTCACACACAAAATTACTGGGCCATGGGATGGAGATAGGTTTTCACAGGTCCTTCGGTGGCCTGTTTTTTGTAGTGTAAAATCCAGTGAGATGAGGAAAAACAGCTGCACAAGATTGGCCCTCTCCTTTCTAAGGCAGTTGTGACAGGAATACAACTAGTAGGTTTTCCTGCTTCTCTGAAAAGTGTCTGACACCTAGTTTAGCTTTTTTCTGTAGGCCAAGGTTAACTCTGAGTTAACTTTGACTAATAATAAATTACATATGATTTTGAAATCATATGAAATCATCGAGTTGAGAGGAAACGTAGGAAGTTTCGCCACATTTATATACTAATATATATTAAATATTTCCTACAAATTGGCACACATTACCTTTCGAACATTCCTAGAGTTCTATAACACAAAACAGCCCATTTACTTTCATAAAATCTCTGACTTTTAGAAAATTTTACCTTAAACAAAATTCAAGTTTAATCTCTGTAATGCCTACCTAACCATTAGTCCCAGAATAACTGTTTCCATCATACTAGCTATATAATACAGGAACTCTTACTGTATCCTCAGCATCTAGCACAGGGTCCTAACATGTAGCACCTCCATATCAGCACTTAAAATATTGCTAGACATTCTTTCCAGGTTAAAAGTTTCAATTATTTTATTCGTTCATCCTCTGAAATGGTTTTCAGATTTTTTATCAGCCAAATGCCACATGTTTTGGTGGGAATATATAGATCATATTTATGCATATAATGTCAATATGCAAATAGATTCAATTCCTCCTGAAATATAGGAAATTACCAAGAGTATCAGCAAGTTTATCTGGGGCCAATCAGCTATCCAGACACTCAAGAGATATATTTTTTAATTTCCTTAGTGTTCAATCCTTCCTTTACCATGCCAATGAAAAATCTTCTTTGTAATTTCATACAGAAAAAAATTATTGGACGACAGGAACACAGGAAGTCCACAAACCAAAACATCCATTATAAAGGTCCCGGTAGCTAAATACTGATATTTCTTCTCAAAACTTTCCAAGACTCAGGTGTATTGAAATAAATATTCATGTCTGCAATTATGTATGTATGTGTAATCAGTTACTCAGACACTTTTTAATGGGCATTATATCAATACTTGCCCTTCTCATTTTAAATAGTTTCTTCTTTTTCCCTTTTACGGTCTACCAAACTGCATCTGACTAAATGTACATATTTAGTGAAAATGGATTCCATTAGAGTGTAATGTTACCCAGCTATTGTTTTCTTTGGGAGGAAATAATGGAGAGCATGTCCAGATGCTTAATATCAGGCTCCTGTTTCTAGAATTACAGTCTTAAAGCTGTCAGGACTGTTCAAGAACAAGGATGATCCAGAGATCGTTCAGCATATGAAACACCCTTTTTGTGAACATTTAAGCAGGTGAGGGAGGAGAATGCTAAACAACTGGCAGAGAGAACTTGAAATATTTAAGCAAAGGACATTTTTTCCTTCTCACCTATCAAGACATCCTGTTTTTCCATGAAATAAATGAATCATATTTTCTGATCTATTTTGAATGTACTGAGTTTTTCTGGTCCATTCTGTTTCAGCCTCACAATGTTGTAGCCCTCCGTCTGGCCACAAACGAGTTATTTTGCTTGCATCTTTTCTGGAAGAATAGTACATTACGTGTACCCACATTTTTCTGACAAAGTACTGTAATCACTTTGGTTACGCAAGGGCATAAAGGTATGTTTACCTCCCTTCCTTTACTCCAGTAAAGGGCAGCTCTCTGAGATGGATGCCACCAAGCAGTTTACAATAAATCTCATTTAACACAGTAGCTCTAGTCAAAAGAGAATAGTGATGTAATTTTAAAAGAAAATCTTCAATGTATTCTCATGTAAAGGGAACAGTTCTACAAAATATTAATAATACTTTTCACAAGTGTATACTCAATAAATTTGTTGTCAAATTTTCTGAAGATGAGCCATATACAAATAGCTATAGCTAATCAGAGAAACTGTCCTAATGTCTTGTTTAGAGAGAGAAATCTGTTTATTTGTACTAATTAAAGAAAGCATTAAATAGTACTTCAAATCCATGACCATATTAGAAAGCTTACATGTGAGGCAATAAATCCCAAGTATAATCACATAAATTGATTATAAGTATGTGATTTTGCAGCTGATAAAAATAGCTTCCTGAATACTGTCGGAGAAACTTACAGAGGAACAACTGAAACATTAAAAGTGAGGGTCACTGAGTTAACCAAGATGCATAAAGTAACTCCTCAGAGCCGTCCACTTTAAGTTTCTTTAGGGTAAAAAAAGCAGGAGTTGGCTTCAGGAAAAGCATACAAACTTGAGAATCAGAAAGACCTGGATTAATAACCTGACCTCAGAGTTTAGCTTTTGTGTCCTTAGGCAAGTTACTTTACTTCCCTGATGATAATCCTAAGCCTACCTTCTAGAGTTGCTATGAGAATCACAACTGAAATACGTAAATCACCTAGCACAAGGCCTGGGTCACTGCATGTTTTAGGGTTTTAAGAATGCATTAGATGTGACCCTACTTTATAAAGAAAATCTTTAAATATATATGTATGTGTGTCTGTGTATGTGTATACATACATATATATGTATATATCTTTTTTTAGGGGACTTCTTTTTCTAATTCAGTCTTTTATTTCTTTAGTTCCAAAGTATATGGCTACATAAGAAACAAATAGCTTGTTAAAAAAAATCTAAGTCAAATTCTCCTATTTTTTCATCTTCTTGCTTTAATAGTGTATAGACATATGTACAATGTAAATTTTAAGTATAAACTGGAGTATTTTCAGTTGGTAAGAGTTCAGCTCTTCAAATAATTCTGGTAGAAAGAAGTGTGCCTGTGAAAGGAAGGGGAATGTTTTGAAACCTTATCACTATGAAAATGAATAAACATGATAATGAAATATGTAATATGAAAAGAAATACGTAAAGAGATAAGAGCAGACATATTTGCAGAAAACTAAAGTGTGTAAAGGGTGATAAAATGAAAATATGAACATCAACAGGCCGAAATATTTTAAAACAATGCATAGTTTTATAAATAATCAAAGATAAAAACCCACTAAAACTTACTTATTGGACTTAAGATTTGCTATATATCTAATAAATTCTTACTTTTAAGAAGAATGGTCCTTGATTAATGGCAAATTTGCTTTTACTATGGATTTTTCTTTGCTAGCATTAACAGACTGGAAAACCACAGTTTAACAGTTTTGAAGTGATGTTAATGGCTAGAGATTAAGTTACAGTGTTTCTGTTTAATTCATCAAAAATATAGCACTCATTTCAATTAGAATAAAGAATGCTGTTTATAAGATTTAGACAAAATGATTATGGATTTTTAAATCTAAGCAAAACTTGTACCATCCATTTTGCAACACTGGACACTAAACTGCTTTTAGCACCTGAAACTTGACTCAGGATGGAGGCTTCTATTCAAGGAGAAAAAGGGCAGTTTATACCTGCGTACCTCAGTTTATTTGGTAACTATTCGGTGTCTTTCTGTATGCTAGTCTTTTTTCATCTGACTATTTTTCCTATTTCATATGCTAACAGAGGCGGCCTTGTACCAGATTTCCTAAATTGTGACCCCTTTGAGATAGAGCGCACCCACATAAGTCAAAGGACAAAGAGAACGAATGGTCCATTATCTGACAGACTCTTCAAATGTACTGTCTCATAAAATCCTCTTGCACTGAATATTATCTCAGTTTTACAGATGAGGAAACTGAAATTTGAATTCAGTCTCTTGTCCATGGCCATACAGCTAGGAAGTTTAGATGTCACTACCTTCAAAATCTGTCAGAGTTGAGGTAAGTAGTTATTCTCCGTTTCACAACTACCTGACATGTACTAACTGCAGCTGGTTCTAAGATCGTAGATTTGAAGATTCCTGAGAGAGAAAACCCAGGTATGACTGGTCTGAGGACTGACCTCTTTTGATTTTTCCCCATGTCATATGGACAGGGCTCTTCTCTCTGCTAAAAACAAAACAAAACAAAAAACCTACCCTCTGTTTAGAAATATAAAGCCCCAGTGCAACCAGGCTTTACAACTCTCCAGCACTGTAAATCTGTACAACATACAAAGCTAAGGAATGCCAAGGATTGCCAATAGCCATCAGAAGAGGTGAGAAAGAACCCTTCCCTACAGAGCCCTCAGAGGCGGAATGGTTCTGCCAGCGCCTCAGTTTCAGACATCTCCCATCCAGACCTGTGAGAGAATAAATTTCTGCTGTTTTAAGCCACTCACTTTGTTAAAGCCGCCCTAGGAAATTAATAGAGATCTTGGTAATCCTAAAGGCTTTCCTTTTCTAAGAATTTTCTAAATAAGCAACTTAACTCTTATATGATGATATTCGTGCTTTCAAGACTAGATTAAGGAAATAGGTTTTTTAAGGCAACAGAACTGGGGTTTTAATTAACTGGTACTGATTGCTGTGAAGATTAAACAATATCGTTAAAGCTCTTAGCCCCAAACCTGGGAGGTATCTCTTGCTCAGTAGGAACCATACCTTCTCTTTCTTTTTCTTCCTTCTTATCTCAGATTATGTGCAGGTTTTAAGATCACACAGGGCAGAGAATCATGGCTTGCCACCTTTCACACCATTTGGTGCGTTGTCTTGATCATAAAGTACAGTATGTTGTGTTTACAAAAGAATGGATTGTTATTTTTTTAACCTAAAGGAATGAAAAGTTATTTGTTTTCTATAAGGAAAGGCATATAACAATGCATTAAAGAAATTTTCGGGAACAGTTAGGAAAAAAATAAACATTTTAATTCACAACAGAGAAAAATCATTGTCCTTTGGAATGTGAAAGCCTTATCATTACATCATTACCTTCAGTGGATTACTGCAGACCTCAGCCCTGGAAAACCCTCTGGTCTTTGCTGACAAGAAATATACTCACCCAATCAAAGATAAGCAGGAAGTGAAATGTTACCTACCATGAAAATCTTACTCTGCACTTAATTTTTTTGCGCTTGGTACATAATGACTTTTCCATCTTGCTTCAAAGAAAGAAAAAAAAAAAAAACCTTTGATTTCAAAACCATGTGTTGGAGAAAAAAAAATCTGTCCTGAATTATATCATTCTGAACTAGCTACAAGACACCGTTTCTTCACAATGCCTGATTTCACAGTGCATAGATATGCAGACAAATTGTTCAGACCTTTCAAGTCTACATTTTTGTATCCTGGAACTCAGAGTATCACCGTGTGGCTATATAGTTAGCAGACCTACTGCTGTCCTCCCTGCCTTTTACTTGCTTTTTCCATAAGCAGAAGCTGGATCTAATTTCCAAATGAAAGACCTCTTCACCAAAAATTTATTTTTATGAAGGAATGGCTTTACAGTGTTTGCCATTTGGGTTCTTTTATTTGGCTTTTTTATTCTCTTCAAAATGTGAATGGAAAATGTTTATCTGCTGGAGGGCCTCACATGCTTCTGCTTTGCTGGCTCAATGACTTCTACTGCCAAAAAGAAAAAGAAGAGAAAAAAGAAAGAGAGAAAAAGGAAGAGAAAAACCACTAGTCATCACATAAACGTGGAGTCAGAAGCAAATTTGGCATGCCCTAAAAATGGTATGAAAAATTAAAAATCAGTCTCATTCTAATAGTCTAACTTCTGGACCTGAGGTTCTGGGTCTACTCCTTGTTGAAATAGTTACCATAGCACAGTGATTAAAATTCCAGGATCTAGAATAACGTAGATGTGTTTGACTTCAACTGTGCCACTTACAAACTATGTAATCTTGAACAAACCATTTGACTTTCCTCAGCTTTCATTTCCTTTTATGTAAAATGGGGATAATACCCATCTCTTGTCATCATTGTGAGGGTTAAATTAGATACATAAATAAAATGCTTAGCATAGTGTCAGATAAGTTATCACATTCCATAAATGATTAATAGTACCTAACTCATGGCACCTCCACAAGATTAGGGATAGATTGATAGTGAGGTCTTCCATAGCTCAAGTCCACTAAAACCTTGTTACTTAACAGGTAGGGGCTGTTCGGAGAGCACCTTCTGCGGGTGCTGAGGGAGAATTTGTTCCTTGTCTTTTCTGGTGGTTGTTGACAATCTTTAGCCATCCTTGGCTCGTAGATTGCTGCTTCCTCTTCACCTGGCACACGCCATGTGTGCCTGCTACACCCTGACAGAAACTTCAGAGGGAACCAGCTCCTGGACGGCTTAGTTCTCTCCTGCAGGCAAGTCAGAAGAATGTTCTGCACAGGACAGCTACGGATCTCCACCAGAGTCTCCTCGGACTTCATTCTGCCCAGGCATAGTTTACCATCATTCTAGTCCTAATGTTCCCAGTGTTCCCTTAGCTGCCTAGAGAGGCCTCGGGATCCCAGCCCAGCAGCCTTCATTGTCATTGAGCCAAAGATATAGGAGGCTCGAGGCTCGGTGGCACTGCCCTAAAGCTCGGCCTTGGCAGGATTCTGACCAGAGGCATTCAGTCATAGTTCCACAGATAGTAGCTTGGCCCCCTTGGCTTCTCGGCCAAGCATATATGCCAGATGCCTGAACCAGCAGCTTCCTTTCCTGCTGGTGGGATTACCACGGCAACAACAAATCATCATCAGGGTACAACTAAGCCGTCTCAGACTAGGTCCATCATCATCCCATCACCTGCGACCTTGTTAAAATGCAAAATGTTAGGCTCCACCACAGATTTGCTAAAGCAGAAACTGCATTCTAATAAAATGCCCAGGTAATCTGTATGCACATTATAACTTGAGACACCTGCTCTAAGAAGTTGTGTGTGTAAGTCTTGCATTCCAAACTGAACTACAAGATGGGGGAAAAAAATGCATAGGGATGGAATTCATATTCCCTATTTGTTTTACTTATTTATTTTCTTATGAGGGATGGTCAAAATTAGAAGTGATGAAGCAACATGGTTCAGCATAACTTACATTCATAATACTACGTGGATTGGGAGAAAGAGAACAAGAATCTATAAAATAGAGTGCAAGAGAGAGAACAATTTTAATTAAGCCCACCATTCCAAATTGTATAACAGAGTGAGTGAGGGATTGGGTATATGAATATGCTACTGAATTACTCAGTTTCAGAGTGCTTCTTATATTGTGATATCGTGGTATTTCACTTCACTGTGATTCAGGGGTTTAGAGAAATACATTTTTCATCTGTTAACTACTGTATCTGATGCTCATACACATCACAACTCTAGTGACCCCTTCCAGCAGTGAAGAAAAAATGGATTGTATTGGTTTTTATTGATAGACCTATGCTAGGGTTCACAATGATGTCTGCCTAAGAAATTTTCAAGGGTGATTTAGACCAAAGCCCCAATTAAGAATCTATTAACATCTATTCTACCATTAACCACAAGTCATCTGCAGTTGCCAACCAATTCTTTTTTTTTTTTTTTTTTTTTTTTGCAGTCCACGGGCCTCTCACTGTCGTGGCCTCTCCGGCTGCGGAGCACAGGCTCCGGAAGCACAGGCTCAGCGGCCATGGCTCACAGGCCCAGCCGCTCCGCGGCATGTGGGATCTTCCCAGACCGGGGCATGAACCCGTGTCCCCTGCATCGGCAGGCGGACTCTCAACCACTGCGCCACCAGGGAAGCCCGCCAACAAATTCTTTTACTAAAGTTTTAAAATTGACCTCACTCACTATATAATACTATAATTTAATAAACTTATAGAAGATGGGGTGTACAAAAGAACTGCCTAAAGGTCACACATGTTATAGGAGGAATAATGTCCCCCCAATGATGTCCATATCCTATAACCCCTGGGACTTGTGAGCATGTTATCTCACATGACTCAAGAGACTTTGCAGATACTAAAGACCTTGGGATGGGGAGATTAGTCTGGAATATCTGGGCCGGCCCAATCCAGTTACATAGATCTTTAAAACTGGAAAAGGTTTCAGAGTGATGCCATGTGAAAGAATTCAACCGTCTGTTTCTGGCTTTGAAGATGGAAGAAAGGGGTCCAATGAGCCAAGGAATGTGAGAAACCTCTAGAAACTGGAAAAGTCCAGGAAATGGATTCTCCCCTAGAGCTCTAGACAGGAACTCAGGCCTGCTGACACCTTAATTTTAGCCCAGTGAGACCAGTGTTGACCTGCTAACATATAGATCTATAAAATAATTTGATTGATTTAAACCACTAAGTTTGTGGTAATTTGTTACGGCAGCAAGAGAAAACAAAAATTAGAAAATTAAAAAATGTGCAATGGCAGAAAGACCTAGAAGATCTGTTTCTTCCTTCTTGATGCCTTCAACACAGTTCTCGCCGAAATATATGGAGATATTTTGATGATGCTCTAACATCATTGCATCCTTTGTTTTTTCTGTGGTATCTGATGTGCACCATTCTCTTAATTCACCTCTACACCTCTTGTAGCCCATTTGCATTATTATTCTGAGCTTGCAATTAAGAGGTAGAAGCTGTTTTCAAGTATTTTTTAAGTGGGAGGATAAAATGCAGAGATTTTTATTATATTTTGGTTTTAGTTTCTAATGGGCTCAGACACTCTGTTAGACAAATTCTATTATGATCTTACAATTATCAGTAGAGTTTCACTGATTATGCTACACTAGTTAACAAGAAGTTTTTCAATCTCACTTAATAAATACTTTTGTTTCTAGAGCAGTGAGTTCCCGCATCTGGCAGCTTACCAGAATCACTGGGGAGACTCCTCAGAGAAGACGATGGTCTCCTGTTTTAAAACAGCATAACTATACAGAAACTAGAATTGTAATGCCAATGGGAATTTAAAATAAATAACACCCTTCTGTGTAAAACTCAGTCCTGGCTTCAAAGACAATTCCACCATTTAAGAAAATGTTGGAAATAAAAACTAAAGAGCTAAGAAAGTAATCAAAGAGCTAGAATGTAGCTAATGAGCTGGAAGCTAAATGTCGGAAATAAATGGTTTGAGGGCTCGCATTAAAATGACTTAAAAAAACAAGCAGCTTTTTCTGTGTTATTAATGATCATCATGGCTGAATATATAATTTTGGTAATGTGGGTAGAGTGTTACAGCATGATTCAGAAGGAGGAATTCCAACATAACAACATTTCAAAGCAGTCCACTTTTCTATACACCTAACTAAACCCCGGGGAGGGAGTCCTCCCTGGTCTCAGCTCCTCTTTTCCATGCTTAGCAGCACCTGGTCGTAGGAAAAAGAATACCTTCGGCAAACAATCTTTTGGTAACCAAGAAGGTTTGTTTGTCTGAATCAAATTTCTAGAGTCTGGTTGAAATCTTTAGTGACTCCAAGATCATGTTAAGTGCACAGTATTTGTCAAGTGTTAAATTCTGTGTGATTCATTTGATGGCCAAATTGAGGGCAGGTGGTTTCCCCTTTTCTGTTTACTCTCCGCTCATCCCCTGCACTTACCCTCCCTACCTCCCAATCTGACTTAGTGAAAGAAGTGAAAAGGCAGGTGACAATCTCTGGCTTGTGTCCTGTTTCTGTACAAAGCAAATCAAGTGAAAATTAAGGAAACATACAACTGTTACATAAGAACCTTTCGGC
The DNA here is from genome assembly GCF_000442215.2 of Lipotes vexillifer. NCBI lineage: Eukaryota > Metazoa > Chordata > Mammalia > Artiodactyla > Lipotidae > Lipotes > Lipotes vexillifer. The sequence goes on along the minus strand of NW_006779050.1, from coordinate 2,320,865 downwards.
AAAAATATTGTTCTCAAATTTTGAATGGGAAGTATAGTATTTTGAGAGCAGACAAACAAAATTTTAACCTTCCTTGGTTATAAGTAAAATGCAGCTATTTTGGAGGAGAAAGTGAAGGGAAATAAGGAGTGTTAATAAGACAAATATATCAAACATTGATAAACAGTGAAAACTTTTCAAAAGGATAGTGTTTTAGATGTTATAAAGAGAAAAGACATTCTTTAAAATAGAACTTCACTTCAAATTTTCAGAGCTAATGGATAAAATAAATGGGTGCATATATCTTGAAAGAGCAACTATCACAGTAACTTTGCTTTTTTAGGTTAATGAATGATAGAATGATCCTGAATTCATTCTAAAAAGACAGAAGATTTGTGTTTTTTCTTAAGTTTGTGCTTAAATTTAAGCTCCTGCGTGGAACTTTAATATGCCCTCTGTGTCAATGGACTCAAAAGTAATAGAGGCTCTGTTTTCTCTTTATATGATCATGAAAAATTTAAGTTCTTTTTTTCAGCAGAGGCTTAAGAAAGGTAAGAAAACAGGTTATTTTTTTCATATGTACTAATAATCTTTTCTTGCCAAAGTAGCCATTTATTTCAGCACTCCTGAAAATAATCAGAGTGACCCCATTAGTATTTTTAAATAAATGGAGTTTTAAATTATACCACTACAAAATAAGAAATGTTTTGAGAAGAAATCAAATATTTGAAGTATGGTGGTGCTATGGCTCACAACTTGAGGTGATTTCCTAACCCAAAGATGCCCTTCCTTGAGCATGCTCATGGAGTTTAATATAATTCCAAATCAATAGTTCTGTTGTCATCTTCAGGTACAGTGGATCTCAAGTTGGCTGCACACTGTAATCATCTGGAGAGCTTTAAAAACTAACCATGGGCTTCCCTGGTGGCGCAGTGGTTGAGAGTCCGCCTGCCGATGCAGGGGACACGGGTTCGTGCCCCGTTCCGGGAGGATCCCACATGCCGCGGAGCGGCTGGGCCCGTGAGCCATGGCCGCTGAGCCTGCGCGTCCGGAGCCTGTGCTCCGCAATGGGAGAGGCCACAACAGTGAGAGGCCCGCGTACCGCAAAAAAAAAAAACAACAACAAAAAACTAACCATGCCTGGATTTTACACCAGGAGATTTAATTGTTCTGAGGTGCAACCGGGACATCTGGTGATTCTAGTATGTAGCTAAGTTTAGGAGCTGGTATACTAGTTGATGAAGTCATGCTGTATGGCAAGGATAGACACATAATGACATACTTGATATTGCTAAGACTCAGGTAAACAGTGGGAGGTGACTGCATGTCATTATACAGGTTTGCTGATTCCTTGGGAAATATCAACACTCAGAATGAGAAACTTCCCCAGCTAGACCCCTATCTCATCTCCTGACCCTTACTCCTTTCCTGGCTGCACCTTGTTTGATTCAACTCCAATGTTCTCTACTAGTAATCGCCCTGCTTATGTTTCAGCCTCTGATAAAACAGGATAAAAGAAAATAGGTATTCTCTAATTACCACTAATTAAAAACTAAGTAGACTACATAAAAAGCAACATGGAATCACGTTTCATGTTTGAGAGACACTTTAAAAGATTTATAATTCAACACTTATTCATTCATTAAAGTAATATTTACTACACGTCTACTCTGTCTGTACTGGACACGAGATACACAATGGTGAAAAATACGATTTTCAGTTTGAGTAGAAATGGGGACTGAGGGGTACTACTGACCAAAAATATTCACAGTAGCAACAATTATAATGAGAGTAAATACAGGGTGCTATTGGAACACGTAGGACTCTTATTTCGTCTTGACAAGTTCAGGAAAGTCTGAAGGATGAGCAAGAGTTACCCAAGTAAAATGTGTAATGGGAAAAAGAAGCAGCACCAAGTGTTAGGCAAAGATAAGCACTCTTGTAAGTCATGGACTCGTAAGTCATGTTAAAGCAGTTAGACTTTATCTTAAAAGGGAGAGACACCATCAGATTTGCAATTTTGAAAGCTCACTCCAGCCAGAACGTGGAGGAACAAAGGGAGAGGCCAAAGCTCCTGTAATGTCTCATACACACAACAACATCTTACACACACACACACACACACACGTGCAAAACGAACACTCTCTACACTTCAAGTTATTTATTTAGTGTCAGGTAGGACTTATACTTGTTTCCAAGTTTGAGGGTTTAGTAGTCTAAGAAAATTATAAGTCATATAAAATTGTTACTAGTAGTAATAACATAGAAGGGTTTCCTAGACTTGATATTTTACTAAACAGACATTTTCAAGAGTGTTTAGAAAGATGATGAACAGATATAATCAAAACTGGATTGCATAACAGATATATCAATTCATTACTCTGTGATCAGGAATATTTGATTATTTGTAATGTATTTTCATAGAATGCCAAATAACAGAATTTGCTGTTCGCAATCTGATAAATGAAAACGAACATGAACATCAAGGATTATCAAAGTAGAACCAAATATATCTTCTCAACGACTGAAATGCTTTTATATATGTAACATTTTTAACATGAAGGAATTCTAGATTACCTACTAAAGGATCAGTTCAAAAGGTAGGATGTCTATCATCTTCAAGCATAGAAAAAAAATTCTCCTTAGTTTCAATACTAGAAAGTTATAACATGCCCTTCCTTGGCTAATGCTCATTTAGTCACGTTTTCAGGACTGGAGAATTCAAAAATAAAATAAAAATAGTGGAATTAAAAAGCAATGTTGCAACTGAGGAAGGGCCTGGGCTAATCTCCACTGGCAACAATCAGAACCACTGAGTCAGGACAACAGTGTGGGTTTGGAAAGACGTACCAGAGAATCTGAACCTGTTCTGTATTTATGAGATACTACTACAAACAAAAAGCTGAAAAAAACATGAAAGGGCTAGAAATCTGCAGCTGGAAGGATAGAGGGGAGAAGATGAGTTCTTATTTTCAACATATGTGTTAATTATTGCACAAAGCAGGGTAGGAGTTTGCAGCTGGAAGGGGTAGAGCAAAGGAACACAGAAATTTTATTTCAGATTAATTTTATGAAATCATGGTTCAACAGGGGATCTTGCAGCTGGGGGAGGGCAAAGGGACAGCAACATTTTTCAAGTAAGTCACTTTAATAAAATATGCAAGCCCTCACTTTGACAGCATTGGAAGGGACGTTCTTGAATCAGTATCAAAGTGGACTAAGACATTTTGTTATGCAAAAAAAAAAAAAAAAACAATTTTAGGCTCCTTGGATAACAGAGATTTTTCTTTAAATGAGAACTTGCTAACCAGTTTCTAAATCTCTGTGATTCTGTGGGAATTCTTCTCGACTTACAGAGAATAAGATTTTGGCCCCAGGTGACTGTTCCTCAATTCTTCAAGTTTGTACTTCAAAAGGATTTATTTTCCTCTAAGGATCCCAAAGCATTTTGCCATCTGTGAAGTGCACCATCACTTTATCGCTTTAAATGAGATGTTTTTTACACACACACACACACACACACACACACACACACACACACACACAAAGCAAAGCAAAGCAAAGCAAAGCAAAGCAAAGCAAAGAAAAAACCCTGTAGATTTTTTTCCTCCCATTTAAATGACTTGATTTACCTGCAAGTAGGCTACCTTCTTACAAGGTGGGAAACGAATTACGATAGAACATCTATACTCACTTGTGTGCTTTTAGTTGGTTAAAGCCTCATCAACTAAGAACTATAAACTATCCAATGATTCCCTTTCCAAGTACAGGTTAACCCTGTATTAAGACACCTAAATATGAGAGTCATTAGGCAATAAAAATACATAATACTTCTATTCCTATTTTTAAAATGGAAATATCTACTAAATTGTGAAGGAATGAATAAAATGGAGCCTGTAATGCCAAGAGAGCACTAAAATGGAGCCAGAATGCCATTGGGAAGCAGACCTATACATGTCTCCACCTGGATGGAACGTGAACTTTTAACTGGGCCACAGTATCCTGAAAGAACACTTACACAGCAGACTCTCAAATAATAACAACCCTAGCAACCAATCAAGTATAGACAAAAATGGTTCCAGTCGGCCAGCACCAATCATAATTCTTGCAATATGACTTATGTCAGATTCCTGCTTTTTCCATTAAAAACCCTTTGGCTTTCAACCCTCCTGAGAGTACATTTGGGTTTCTACCAGATTCTGTGTCTCCAGAATTGCAATTCTTAAGACCCCAAATAAATGCTTTTGTTGCCTTACAGCAATGGTCTTATTTTTTGGTTGACAAAATACACATCATTACTTTCACACAATCTTTCACTGTTATCAATTTAAGCTAAATCCAATATCTAATTTAAATAACATTTCTAAGACAGCACAGGGACATTTGTCTTTCCTCTATATTCCTAGTTCTAGGACAATACTTGTCATATAAAATGCTCTTTAAAAATATTGGTTAAGAGAATAAATGTTGGGTTCAATTTTAGTAAGAGGTGATAAGTCTCAGAACTTAAAGAGAGTGGATCAAGTTGCCTTTCTAGTTCTGTTAAGTTCTAAAACTCCTGAAAGTTTTCTATTTACTTCGCTCCTAACCACTGGAAGAGAAAGACCAAGAATTAGCAAAAGAGAATTATCCTCAAACTTTTGAGTCTAAGGACCCTACAAGAATTTTAAAAACTATTGAGGGACCCCCAAAGCTTTTCTTTATGTTTGTGATATCTATCCATAATGACCATATTAGAAGTTAAAACTTTTAAAAATATAATATTTATTAGTTCATTACAAAATAATAATATAACCCCATTATATGTTTCTGAAAAATAACTATATTTTCTAAAACAGAAGAAAAATGTAGTGAGAAGCATGGAATTGTTTTATATTTTTGAAAATCTCTTTAATGTCTGACTTAGTAGAAGACAGCTAGATTCTCTTATCTGCTTCTGCATTTAATCTCTTGTGATATGTTGTTTTGGTTGAACTAGATAAAGAAAATCTGGCTTCACACAGATATGTAGTTTGAAAGGGGAGGAGTATTTTAATAGCTTTTTCATATAATTGTGAATATTCTTCTTTGATTACTACACCAAAACTCAACAGATGGTAGTTTCTTAAAGGTTAGTTACAGTATAGAATCCAAAGCCATATTAATGAAATTTTCATACTCTATTACATTAACATCCTTTGGTCTACTTTGCACTATCATTCTGCAACATCATCCATTGATCATTTAGGAAATGTTGGTTCGTAGAGTTATATAGACCTTGAAAGCTCATATCTTATCGTGGCAACAAATATCAAGAACTGTTTTCCTTGAACTAACAGGTTCACTTTGTTCTTTCTGAAAAACACTTGCTAAATAACTTGGTGAGTCTGAATAACTACAGCTTGTTTTTCAGTCATTCTTTCGGGTAAGAAAAAACAAAACAAAAAACTGCTGTCCCTGAAAAAAAAGCAGCAAATTCAACTTGCAACTCAAGTATTGCGGTCGTATAATGAGATTCAACAAAAGTGCTTTATGCATACTTTCTATTTCATTTTACAGAATGTTTAAAAGATATGTACTCAAGATGTAATCAAATTAATTAACTTTTACTGCTTCATCAAGGACTCTCTTAAGGGAAAGTGGCATACATATGTATGTATGTACAATTTTATTATGAGTATGTTGGTGAAGAATACAACGGCTACCAGCACAGTTTGGTGCCACTACATTGATTCATGTTAAGGCACCAGCAGTTTTACTCACCATTGTTTTTCGCACCATTGATAACACAGTAAAAGAAGGGCAAATAACATCTTAGTGTTATTATGAAAAGAGTTTTGATTTTTTAGACTTCTTGAAAGGGTCCTGGACATACCCAAGAGTTCATGGACCAAACTTTAATAACCACTGGCATAAGGCAATTTTTCATGTCAGTACATTAGAAAAAGTAGTTTTCTCTTTTGCTCTTAAAGAGAAGAGTTACAGCACCCACCCCTATTCTCTTTAGAACAGGAGGTTGCTAACCAGCTATAACTTACCATTCACATAATAAAAATCATTTTAATCACACTCTCCAAATGTAACAGGCAAAATGCATCCAAAGCTGAACGGCTGAAATATCTCATATCCCATATAAATAATATTGCTGAAGGGAAAGTTTAAACACAGATTTTAAAGATATTTCAACCTATTTTAGTACAGCTTAAGAATTATCACCTATTTTACAAGCAAGGAACCCACAAAGCAAATAGATTTAATAAAATTCCCAGCAGAACAGTTCAGCAAAAATTTTTTGTAAATGTGATTAAATTCATCCAGTATTTATGTCAGCTTCAGTGTTGAGACTTTAAAATTATTATTCTCTTCATTTATAATAAGTAATTTCATCTCTATCAAATCTCCTAAGAAGTTACAGTAACAACAAGATAGAGACATGTTTTGCAGAAGGGGTTGCTTATTGAAGCCATGAAAGCTTTTCTAAAAGAAAAAAAAAATGTTTCTAGATTAGGGTTAGGTAGAAAGTACCCCCAAATCATGACATCTTCAGAGATGGTGAGTAAGCAGAGGGATATCCAGTTTCACAGATCAAGGGAATATGCCGGAAGGTGGGGATGTGTGAGAGTGGGAAGGAGGTTCATCACTGGTTAGGGAGGAAACTCATAAAAGCTTTAACTACATTCTCTAAGGTCTGAGTCCTACTTTTACTCAACTTTCCCTAATACTATTTATCATAGTGTCAACATACGACGTCTAAACATCATTTTTAAAATGATAATCTCAGACGATATGCTGAGAGACATTTACCTCTCTCTCAACACTCATCAGCAGATATCTCACCTGAATGGATGACCCCTAAGCTATACAAGGATTCTCAGAGCTCTCTTCTGTATTACCTTTTAATTTTAATTTTTTAAATGTATTAAAATATATTTGATACATGCAAAATATATTTAAATATTTTCCAGTTGTCAAGCACAACTATGAACCCACCATCCAACCCAAGAGCTAGAACAGTATCAATAACTTGCCTCAATTTAGTATACCTCCTATAGCCCAACCCTCTTGACTCCCTCTAAAATTAACAGTATCCTCCATAATATTTATATATTATAAACATAATAATATTAACATATGTTAAAGAAAATAATATATAAATAATATAACTGTTACATTTCAAAGCTTTATTTGTGCTCACTTCTAGCTATAGTTCTAGCTAGTCTAGCTAGCTAAACTATAGCTCACTTCTAGCTATAGTTTATTTTTCACTGCTCCATAGCACTCCACAGCATTACTCTACTATAATTTATATATACATCCTTTTGTTGATGAACTAGGTTGTTTCCTGGTTTTTTATACTACAAGCCATGCTGCTATAGCCCTTTTTATACATATCTTGTGGCACACGTAAATAAACACTTCTCTGGGTTATATACTTAGGAGTAGGATTGCTAGGTCAGAGAATATAGGGATGTTCAGAATTACAAGATATTGTCAAGTGGTTGTAGCAATTACACTCCCATGAACAATATATTAAAATTCCACATATTCTCTTACACACTTGGTAGTATCAAGTTCTTAATTTTTCATCATTCAATATGTGTAAAATGGAAAGTCAATATCTTAATTTGCATTCTCTTTATTACTAATTAATACTGAAGCTGTATTCAAATTTTTATTGGCCACTTTATTACTCTTCTGTCAAGTACCTGTTCATGTGTTTTTTCCCATTTTTATGGATTGTGTACTTCGGTTTTAATTTCTTATTGATTCGAAGGAATTTGCTGAATATTCTGGACACTAATCCTTAGTCATACAAGATTTGGGTTGGCTACGTGTGCTGCGTACATCTCCCAGTTAGTGACTTGTTTTCTACTCCCTTTATGGTATCATTGGGTAGGCCAGTATTACTTTAAATGTAGTCAAATGTATCATCTATTTTCTGGTTGGTGCCTTACTTAAAAAAATCTTTTCTTTCTCAAGATTTGAAAGATATTTATTATATTTCCTTCTAAGTGTTTTTCAAATTTCTTTCTTTTTTCATAAAAACATTAATTCATTTAGAATCAATCTTTGCATATAGTAAGGTAGTGTTACAATATCAGCTTTTTCCTTATGGATACTCAATTTTTCCAACATCAGGTTTCAAACAGTTCCTTCTTCTCTTAATGATCAGTGTCTCAATCTTTTTTTGGCTCTCTAGTCTGTTTCATTGGTTAACTGGTCAATACCACAGGATCAATTAATATAGCTTTATATTTTTCATCTCCCTTGAGTCATAAATATTAAGTCCTGTAAATGGGATTACAGAATAACCTGAAACTTTGGCAAAATAAAATACTTTTAGTAGCTAAAATAAAATACACTTTTTCTCAAATGTCTATATACCAGTATGACAGATAAATCATATTGGTAATATGAGTAAACACCAAAAGAGAGAAATGTAATACTCATGATAAAAATTGAGACCATGATAAATGGCATAATAACAATATCATAATATCTCTTGTGTGATATCATTTACCCTTCCTTTTTCAAAATTAATTTTACTTTATTTTATTTAGTTTATTTTTTTGGCTGCATTGGGTCTTTGTTGCTTGCTGCGCACAGGCTTTCTCTAGTTGCGGCGAGCAGGGGTTACTATTCATTTCAGCGCGCAGGCTTCTCATTGCAGTGGCTTCTCTTGTTGCGGAACACGGGCTCTAGGCACATGGGTTCCAGTAGTTGCAGCATGTGGGCTCAGTAGTTGTGGCTTGTGGGCTCTAGAGCACAGGCTCAGTAGCTGTGGCACATGAGGTTAGTTGCTCTGCAGCATGTGGGATCTTCCCGGACCAGGGCTTGAACCCATGTCCCCTGCATTGGCAGGTGGATTCTTAACCACTGTGCCACCAGGGAAGTCCCACTTCCCCTTCCTTTAAACAGTAAATAAAGTTTGCCCTTCCGAAGAGTCAAGTTAGAGCAAAGTTATTTGAAAATTTGAGTTTGGGAAACTAAGTCACATCTCGATATAAGACTATTAGAGAACATAATGGCCAATCTAAGAAATCATTCTCCTTATCTGCTAGCTATGTATGTACTATAACATAAATAAAAATTAAAAGAAGACCCCCCCCCAAAAGAGAAAAACCAAAACCAAAAAACATTTGGAAAGTATCAAGAAAGCACAGCTAATACATGGGTTTGGTGTTGTCTGGTCACTAAAAAAATGATTGAGGAATCCAGTCTAACAAATAATAGGATTTTCAAAATGCTTTTGTTTTTATAGTGTATGGTCAATAAATGCTTCTTGATTAATTCTTCCTGCTCTGGCAATGGCAGACTTGATGACTGAATTGGTCTTTAGGATACCAAATTTTTTAATACTCTAAATGTATACAGATAAAACACTTCCTAGACTATAAAATGAATGTTTCTTACGTTTGTATGAAAGTATTCTCTTAGGAAGGTCTGTTCTGCCCTGTATGTATCTTGTCCTGCCTCAGTTAAATTCCTAAGTCATTATTCTGTGAGCTACCGATAACTCATACTTTTGTAGAAATGCCTGTTCTGATCTATGGATATGTTTTTTTTTTTTTTTTTTTTTTTGAGGTACGCGGGCCTCTCACTGTTGTGGCCTCTTCCGTTGCGGAGCACAGGCTCCGGACGTGCAGGCCCAGTGGCCATAGTTCACGGGCCCACCCGCTCTGCGGCATGTGGGATCTTCCCGGACTGGGGCACGAACCCACGTCCCCTGCATCAGCAGGCAGACTCTCAACCGCTGAGCCACCAGGGAAGCCCTATGGATATGTTTTTAAGACAGAGCTAAGGGGCTTTCCTGAGGGGCTGGATGTGAGTGTAAGGGAAAGAGAGAAGTTACAGATGAATCCAAGCCTTTTTGGTTGAGCAATTAGAAAAAGAGACTTACCATCAAATGAGATGAAGAAATCCATGGGTGCAATAGGTTTGGAAAAGGGAAAAGATGATTTTGATATGGTCAGTATGAAATATCTATTAGTGGAAATGTTAGGTTAACACATTATTCTTATTATTCTGAAGTTCAAGAGAGAGGTATTGCTGAGAGATATAAATATGGGAGTCACTGGCATATAGTGGTATTTAAAGCCAAAAGGTCATTAACTCACAAAGAAAATGGCTATAAATGGCAAGGACTAAACTTCATACTGGTATCAGACCAGTTCCCGTGCTGAAGAAATAATGAAATTAGTTTGTCATGATTTATTCTAAGTAAACCTGTGTTTTTTCCTTGGGTAGATCTATTTCCCTAAGTACCAAATTTTGTAATCTGCTTTGTAATGTAGTCCACATTCATCATTCTATAGAATAAACCTTCACTTTTTTGAAAATCAGAATATCTCTTCCATATATTATTCCTTTTAGATCCATAGTGATAATTGAATTATCTTAAGACAGTGGGATAAAATCACTTCTGGGTAATAAACTTTTCCTTCTTGAGCTGAGTCGAGTAATCTTATCTGCTTATCTAAATGCAGACCCAACCAAGTTTGTAGAACCTACTAGAATGAAAATGAGTAGCTTTTAATAAATAAGATATCAGTTTCAAAATTATGTTTTGTGAGAGAGAATCAGAGTCAGGGCAAGAACGCAATCTATAGCTCTAAATTATGACACCACCTACTTCCCTCATTATTTCCCCTTATGTTTTTCCGACTTAGACATATTCATTATAAGCAGGTGTTAGAGGCAGCTATTACTAAGATGGAAAGGAATGGGAAAGTTCTTAAACACTGCTTTCTTTATTAAAAAAAAAAGTCAGAACATCTGTGTTCTGGACTTCCCTGGTGGCGCAGTGGTTGAGAATCCACCTGCCAATGCAGGGGACACAGGTTCGAGCCCTGGTCCGGGAAGATCCCACATGCCACGGAGCAACTAAGCCTGTGTGCCACAACTACTGAGCCTGCTCTGTAGAGCCCGTGAGCCACAACTACTGAGCCCGCGTGCCACAACTACTGAAGCCTGTGTGCCTAGAGCCTGTGCTCTGCAACAAGAGAAGCCACCACAATGAGAACACGTGCACCGCAACAAAGAATAGCCCCCGCTCGCCGCAACTAGGGAAAGCCTGCGTGCAGCAATGAAGACCCAACACAGCCAAAAATAAATAAACAAAATTAAAAACAAAAATCTGGGTTCTGCCCAGAACTAAGAAATATTTTTGGTGTGACTGAAATGATTATGCAAAAGATTATGCAGAAGGAACAGCAACTAAATTTCTTCCTTGTTGCCTGCATTTAAAAAATCTCCTTTTACTTTCACAGTTTTTGTAAAATGCTATGAAAAGTTTAATGCATTTGTCTAGTTTTGCATATTTTTAAACCCTTGAAGACTACTTAACATTGGAATGTGGTTGCTCAATATTTAGTAATTATTAGAAAACTACCTTATAATGTACAATTTTTAGCTTTATTACAGCAGTATTTTCCTTCTCTAAGGAACTTTCTTACCCTTCTGAGATGTACCCCAAATCCTAAGAGGTGAAAGGAGGCGATATGGATGACACAACACAATATACAAAAGGAAATCAAAACCAAAAAGTTGGCCTAGACTCCTGGAACAAACCCTGTACTCTGGGTCCCAGCTAAATATGAGTTAGAGGGTTATGTTATCACCTTAGTCAGAGCTGTTATTGTTAGGCCAGTATATCTGTTGTCACTGGAAAACAGCATAGTCAAGTCATACTCCCCAGTGGAGGAAAGTGTGGTGTCAGAATTTCAAGGTCCAAATCAGGACACCTGTGTGCCAGATAGGCCCAGCTATGCATGCGGGCTGGCCAGAGCTGCAGGACGCCGTCTGCTCAGCACATGAAATGCCAGTTTCTTTGCTGAAGATGGGTTTGAAGGATGGGATTCTTTAAAGAGAAAGCTCACCACTCAGCTGTGACATCCTTAGCCTTTCTCACATTTTAAAATAAACAATTTTAGGAAGAGGGGATTAAAGGCTTATGTCTGAGAGATGACAAGTATGGTATATTGCTAGCTCCAGAAGAATTGCCTCAGAAGTCCTCCTTCAGATCGGCATTTGGCTTTTCATTCTGGTGACTGATGAAGAATGACCATAACTCTCAGAATATTCCAGGTGTTAAGCATGTGCAAATTTCAGAAATGCTCTATGTTCTTGTCACTGGGTTTGCAACAATCAGACCAACAAGGGAATATCTCTCTTCCCTCTTCCCTTTAGGACATAATGAGACATTTTGGCCCATACCTTGACTTCCTGATCTTTAATGAAAATCTGGTCAGAGAAAACATGGTGGACAACCCAGAGTCTATTGAACAATTAGTATTAATTGTCTTCCCCCCCCCCCACTAAAACTGACATCTAGAATAGTATAAAGTAAGACTCACTTCTTTGCAATTTGCGGGGCTGAATTTCCCACAGCTTATCTTTAGGTCCTTATTTAGCAATCTATTGTTACCTTTAAGTCCCATGAGTAATTGTTAGATATTTTAAATGTTTATTTTTCTTTTAATCGATATATATACTCTACTCCCCTTGAAGCTTGTGGCAATTTTGGTTTCTTCTTCAGAAATAAGAAAACAAGGACTTCAATAGTGTTTCCAGAGTTTATATGCACAGTTCTATGAAGTTGTTAAACTCAAAAAAGAAAGAAAAGCCAGTATGGAAAAACAATCTCACTCACTTTAAAAAAAAAAAAAAAAATGAAACTTAAGTATTCTCCCCACTTTGCTCATCAAGGTAAAACTCTTCCGTATTAAAACTGTAGTCAAATAACTACAGTTATTGAAGCTGATCTATCATGAGACCATAGGTACCAAATACTGAGCTTGCTCATAATGTATATAGTCACTTTTCTAGCACCTTCCTTCCTGCCTAACTGCCTCCCTCAAATATTTACTGAGTGCTCTGCACATGACAGACGCTATAGGGTATTGAGAAAATTAATTAAATGTTATTAATATAGTGGAATTAATGTAAATTTCTTGGCATAAAGTAGGTTTTCAACAAATGTTAGTTGCACTATCTTCTAGAAGCAAGGGCCCATGTATTGCCTAGATATCCAACCACAGTACCAACCACACTCATGCTGGCTGTAGGATATTGGTAGGAGTGTGCACACTACAGTCACAACACATAATATCAGATTGCATTATCCACGGGTAGGCAATGACTACAATTTGGAGGTTGGCCTGGTTATCCTGTTTGGTTTTGTGATTAAGTCACAAGTAGCTCTCAGTTATGTTCTTCCTTTCCTTTCCATGCATCTTAGCTGCAGATTATCACTCCTTCAAATCCTTATATTAAATCTTATTATGGTGATTGCTATTGGCTCTTCATTGAGTGTGCAATTCTTAAATCTGGTAGCAGGGATTTGAAATCAATAATTAGTCCAGTGCTCTGGCCCCTCTGCCTTGATTCCCTAAGATATTTTAAGTAGCCCTTGAAGATGAAGAACATCTTTGTCCCACCACCAGAGAATTTTCTCCAGCTAGTCTCTGACTCTCCCAGAAGTGGACTTTTAAAAAAAAAATTACTGGTGAGGTTGGGCTACATTTTTTTTTAATTGATGTCTACTGAGAATCAGAATTACATTTTTTGGTCTTAATTTTTTAAGTGACAGGCCATCAAATATAGTTGTTATTTTGTGTCGAGAGCTTATATTTTCTAACAACACACACACTCCAATCCAATTTGTAATCAATCACTGGGGTGGCTATGGCACAAGACCTGACTGTTGGTCACTTGTGTTTTTAACAATGAGAACCAAGAGACTCAAATTTAGTCACAATGTGTTGCAGCTGGTGTGGCCAGGACCCCACTGGAAATGTAATTTCAAGATTTTTCTTGTTAAGAAGCCATTTCCTTCTGAAGAGGGTTGGGAAGATAGCAGTAGGGCAAATAGGCAAGTAAGGAAATTTACAAGGATTTCCAAAGAGCGTTTTGGAAGCATTGTATTTATTTTGAACAATTGCTAAAACATTTTTACTGAGTTAAGCCGTTTAGCCTTTTCTCTGAAACTTTAATAGGATATGTTTGCATTAAAAAATAACTTATGACAGACTTTTTTTTTTTTTTTTGCCTCAGTGCATGCATTTTTACTAAGTGGCACATGAAGTAACGTGTGTCACCAGACTGGACTCTATGGCATTGCACTGTGTATGATTTGTTCCTGCCTCTTCTTTCAGGAAAAGAGTGGGTTTTGGGTGGGGAATGTACTACTGGTTTGCACTCATTAACTGCTTCCTGAAAATGATGGTTTCCTGAGGAACGGTAACCATGCTACATACATTTCGACCAGGTTCTTCTAATAGAGAGGACCCGGTTACAAGATAATATTACAGTTTTTTTTAAGACTGTCAACCAAACTGAGGGTATACCACCTTAAAGCAATCAGCATTGAAACGTTTATAATTATAACCACAATACTGACTCCGTGACTCAGAATGCCTTTTGGAACTTTTTGGAATTGTTTTCAGAAAGTACACTACATTTCTTTGACTGACGTCCTCACCTTCTGTGGGATATTTCGTTTATGGAAACAACACAAAGCCACTCAGAGCCAAGGATTTTGAATGTGGTGTGTTGGTCAATATATATAATCTTGTTTATGGTCATAAAATTATGGCCTAAAATAAATAAACATGTAAAATTCTTCTGAAGTTAGTTTCAAAAGAAAGGTCTAAATGACAATATCAGAGGAATGAGTTTTCTGCAGTGACTAATTTGGAAAAATAATGTCTGAGCATGCTTGTTAAAAAAATCTATGACATCATTTTAAACTTGCACATTTATCACATTCTTGCTTTGATATATTTCAGCACACATTCTATTCTGTTCCTCCACCTTACCTGTAGGAAGATCTTGTCCACTTTACCTAACACAACCCCTCTACCATCTGTTCTGAAGTCACCAGACTCCTACCCTCCTACTAGTGCAACCTTGTTATTTCTTACCATGCTTCTTATTCCTTGTAAACCTGCCTCTTTCCACTTATGTTTCCTTAGTGCTTTGTAAATGAAACTAGGATCAGACTTCCTCGGGGAGCAGTGACGCATTTACAAAGGAAAAAAAAAAAATCAAAATTTAATTCCTTCCAAAATATTTGGAAAAGAAAAGGCAGGCACCACCTCTTTACATTATCACCATAATGTCTAGCATGTCAGACCATTTCTTGACTGCTGATGAATACAGTCTTACTCTTCCAGGGCATCCTGATAGCTCATCAAGGGAACCAGAGTATATACTCCATGAAAAATGATTAAAATAGCTTGATTACATTTCCTGTTAATGAGGAAGTGTTTTTACCTAGAGATTGATAGCCAGCTTTGTTTTATCCATGCTTCACTTACAGCAGAGAGCAGAATGTTCCCATTCTTAACATAATTAAGGCTAACTAGATAACTAAGAGGTACAAGTATTCATCCTTAAAAATCTTTAAAAAAAGGAAAACTCACCAAATTGCTCAGCTCTCATACTGTATTGAAAATAGAGGCCTGAATTGGACAATATCTGGGATCCTCTTTCAACCTGAAAATTCCAACTGGATTCCTCAAATACACTACACTTGTTTTTACGGCTACTTATACCAAGGCCCAGCATAACATATGTGTCTAAAAAATGTTTGTTGACTGTGATCATAGCATCTTATGCATCTAAGAAGAAAGTAAGCAATTAACAAGTTGACTGGCTTACCAGAAGAACTTAATCACATCTGAATTCTAAAGCATACCAATAAAAAGTCTCTAGCTGGATTCTCTGGCCTCCAATTTATATGAGGATGCAACATAGCATGATTAAGTAGACAGACTCAAGTAAGACTGCTTGTCTTTAAATCCCAGCTCTGCCACTCATCAGCTGTGTGGCCCCAGGGACAAAGTAAGAGAAACAAGATAATTGATGACACTGTGTGCCAAGTTGAGAAGTTTAGACTTCATACTCTAGAAATGAGGACCCTTATCAGATTTTTACTTTAGAAAGCTCACTTTAGTAGTAGTGTGGAGGATGGTTTGGAGAAGCACAAAAATACCACAAAATTGTAATGTTACACTGGGAAATGATAATGGTCTGAACCAAGGCAATGGCAGTTGGGATGACAATAAAACAACAAAAGAGATCAATATTAAAAAAGAAGTAGAATCCTATCAATTAGAGCATAATTGCCTAGGAGCAGGGATGGCAAGCCGGAAGCCTAGACTGTTTCTAGCTTGGACAAATGTTTGGGTGAGATTCCTGCACATGGAACGTGAAAGATCAGAACTACTACACTGTTCATTAGGAAATGCCTACGTAGGAAAACAATATGTTTTCACCAGCTTTGAAAAATACCCACTTTCCTGTTTGAAGAGTTTGTGGCAAAATATATTTTGTCTGTCACAGTTCACGTGATCTCACACCCATACAGCTTGACTTTATAATTGGCTATTTCTCTGAACTTTATCCATTGTGAACCGTGTAACCTATAATGTGCCCAAAATACGACAGTCAAGTTTAGTTTTAGAGCTTTAAAAATACATTTACTTCTATTATTGAGGCCCTTATAATGACTTTCCAAGATGTTTTAAATATATATAAACAGTAACACATCTCATACATGATAGAATAAAAACACATAGGGTTGTTCTTGAGTGTCATAGGCAGAATATTCTAATAGCAGGCTGTTTGTAGCCTGCAAGAATAAAAATAATAATCCTTATAATAATACCACTAAGTTCTAATAAGAAATGTGGAAGAATTACTACTGGTACTGAAATTTTTGAGGAAATACAAGAAAATCAAGACAAATAGGCCAAGAAAGGAAACAAAACCAAAAAAACACCTTCCACTTGCAGTCTTTCTTCCCTAAAAAAATAAAGGCAGTCTGTCAAAACAGAAACTGAATTTATGATTCCAGAATCATAAAATCCAACTTGCATAATTCATTCTTGGGTTGATTCTGTCTAATTCAGATCTGTCTTTCATAAGTTCGGAGTGGAAAGGCCTTAATTTTTTTTTTACATAACACAACCTCTAATGATGCAATGTAAATAAACAATATTTTATTTTTTGCAAAGAGATAGGAAAAGACACCACTGTCACAGCTCCCACTTTACTGATAAGAAAACTAAGGCTTAAAGGTGTTAGATGATTTCTTCAATGTCCAGCATATTAAAAAATAGGCTAACCAGATTCTTCTGAATCTTTATCCCAGGCTCTGTCAAGCTCATCTGCTGTCCTATGTAGAAACTGTAGCCATCTCCAACTGCATATTCTTAGAAATAAAGTATGATGATACACATGGCATACACCCAGAGAGAACAATACTAATGTGGGATAACAGATTAACATGGAAATTAATTAACAGGAAACATCCAAGGGCCAAACACAGCATTGTTATAAGTCAGTTACTCCTGGAAGTAGAGAGAGAGCCAGAGGTTAGGCACAACCCAAGATGAAGAGTTCCACCACATCTAGGCCAGAGGCTGACATGCAGTTGCAGAAGGGAAAGTGGGAGAGGTCTGAGATGGTGGATGCTTCTCTCCATGAAAATCCGCCTGCCTCTGCTTTCTATCTCCCCGCACTGGGGCTGATTCCTCAAGTACTACCAATCTCTGAGCACAATGCCCTGAGTTCCCTCAGGGTAAGGGCAGTAGCAAATGAGTCAGTGGTTTTTCAAACCACAGGTTTTGATCAGTCATTTCTATAAGTAATGACTAGTATTTTAAAGAGAGAGAGCAAAGAGAACAGAACAAGAGAATAGTGCAAAGTAGAATAGAAGGAAAGGACTTAAAGACTCACTGCATCTTCAAAGTATTTATGTTGAAACTTTTTTTTCAAGGGTGTGTGTGTGTGTGTGTGTGTGTGTGTGTGTGTGTGTGTATACCTATGTGTACTTGATCCAAAATAAAATATATTTCTTTGGTAGAGACTGTCTTTAGCCAGGCTTATTAATGTATTATGAATGAAAAAGCAAGCAAGGATAATGTAGTCAAAGCCACATCCTTTCATTAATTTTGCTTAAATCCTACTGACCCGTTGGAATCATGACATTGTATTCTTTGCTAATACATTTTGACATACACAAATTTAGAGCTGAAAAAAGAGCTCTACCTATAATTTATCTCCTATCAGTTTTTTAATCAACTGAATTTAATTCTTCTACAGAGCTTTGTTATTATTCGAAAGGCTTGTGCTAGAAGTCAGAAGATCCAAGTTCCAGCAGAAGTTCCTTTGTCACAGGCATTATTTGTAGTACATTGGGCAGATCATGACCATCTCCTAAATTGGTTCCCTCCTATGTAAAATGAGCAAGTTAAACTAGGTGATTTCTAATGTATCTCCCGGCTATAACTATGCCCACTTTAGTCTCTTGTACGAGTTCTTGAAACTTGTAGATAAAAGGTTCTCTTGTTTCTTCCTATAAAGCTCTCCATCTTGATTAATAATTATTAGGCACATTTGAAGAATCCTCTTATTCAGTTATTAAAGAGGCAAGCACTTTTAAGAGTCTATCAGGTGGAAAATAAATGTTAAGGAAGCGTTTTACACTAGAAATTATTTATAAAATAGCAAGTAGCCAAAAATTACTCGTTAGTACGTAGTTCAAGCTATAAAAACAAACATTATATACTGCTTAAAATATGTATTGCATATTATAATATGTAACATTTCATGAGCATAAATAATAGATACTTGCGTATTCTCATCAGACACTAGTTGATGTAACAAGTCCATCATAGAGAAAAAAACTGGAGGCCCTTTACATCCAAAGCATTCAAATAAATAGAGTTCAAGAAACAAAAGCACCTGTCTTGATAGGAATCTACACAGGTTTATTTCATGTTCAGTAAGTGATGAAAGGGAAAAGAGGATGAGAAGTTGGGGCAATCAGGCTTGATTCTTGTGGCCCGCACTAGTCTAACCCGGGACACTTTTTAGCAGACTTTTTTGATAGCAATGAGAAATCATAAAGACTTGGGTGCCTGACTCCTGACAATTTGTAGTTAACCGTAAACGGTTTAATTTTTGATATGGAGATTTTTTGTTTGTTTCTGAAAGGACTTCAAAATAGTCGAGCAGGCAAGGGGGCTCAGGAGTTTTTACCACGAACATCCGCATATGTGACAAATGATTTCAAAGAAGGAAATAATGTCAGCAAAGAAAAGAACACGGAACAGAAAGAAAAGAGGACTGGGGAGAGAATGTGAAGGAATGCCCACGTTTATGGACAGAAGGTTGTGGAGGAATCAGTGAAAGAAATAAAGAGGAACAAACCAGAGAGGAAAAGAAAAATACATAATATTACAGAAGGAAGGGGCTATATCAGGTATAAAAGACAGACAACAGAGTACAGAGGATGGTTACTGGAAAAAAGACTTTGGCTTTCAAGTGACAAATTAACACAGCGCTCGTTCACAGTGCCAAATTCCAAATGGTTAAGATGAAGTTACAATGAGCAAGTGAAGACTATTATTTGAATGTGAGCTGTCATTTCAGTTGGTTTTAAATGACAATTTTCCCCATCCTCCCACTTGAATGAAGTTTTTTAGTTCATTACCAGATAGAAACTCTTATTGGCAAACAGTTTGTATCCAGTATGTTAAAAGAACTTTACCACATACTTCAGTGAGATGACTTTCACTCTCAATTTAACATTATTAAAATATTTCCCAATTATCTGAATCATGAAAAAAAGAACTCAAAACAAACAAACAAACAAGTAAAGGGAATGGAACGAGAATAATGAGCTCCAAATTTCTGAGTCCTCTTAGCAGGACAGTCTGACACTCAAAGAGAGTTATAAGTCTTCCAAATTCTCAGCAAGCCCTTTGGGCTCCAAGCACTGTGCAGAAAGTGTCAAGAAGCTTGCCTTGGCATAGGCTGTCTTACTTTGGAGAATATCAAATGAATGCTGTTGGCAGCAGACTATAACATGTTGTTCAATTATTTTGGTCCCCATGTTTAAATAACTAATATTGCCATAGTTTTTAGGACCTCTCCTTACTGTGGTTGTATTTTTAATGTCTGCTATCCTCTTGCTTCTGTGTAATTTCATCAATTTTCAATTATGTGCTATTTTGCTTAAGTTTTACAAGACAGCACTGACTTACCATCCCTTTTAATTCTGACCATCAGTGCAAGAAACATGATAGCGTGTGTGTGTGTGTGTGTGTGTGTGTGTGTGTGTGTGTGTGTGTGTTTTATTTTGTCTTGTTTTGTTCTGTTTTACAATTCTTGGCCTTGGTATAACTGAGTTCATTTGTTTCCTTCATGTACATCACATGCATTCATTTAGTTATTCCTTCCCATCTTGGTGGGGAAAATTAAGCAGCCACTTTCTATTTTGTGCAGGAGCACGTGACCTTACTTATTTCTGTAATGGTAATAGTAATAATGACAGCAGTTCAATGACTAAGTGCCCTTTCCTCTTCCTCCCTGTTGCCCAGTAAGATGAGTATTGTTACTATTATGGTTGCTACTGTTATCCGATTTTACAGATTTTTTAAAAAAGACCAGAGGTTAAGTGGCTTTTCCAAAGACATTAAGCTAGCCAGCTGAAATTTGGAAAAATTCCCCTAGGAATTCTGTTAGGAAGCTGTAGTGCTGCAGTGCTGCTACAGATCAACTGATTCTCTGAAAGGCAGCTTGGAGGGGTCACAAGTAAAGAAAAAACGAAAGCAATAGCAGGTTCTAAACCTAGACAGCTTCCCCCAATCTGATCAGAATGTGAGGGATGCCAGCCAGACCAACTTCAAGCCACTGGAGAGAAGCCATTGAGAAGGCCTCCACTTTGCTGATGCCAGTGGGCACGTGGCATCACTTAGATGCAAGATGATGGGTACTGGGGACTGTATGGTGGTTACCATGAGAAAAAAAGAGAAAAATAGGATCTATGCAATAGCATTCCCTTCTATTTGGGGCAACGCAATAATT
>NW_006779050.1:2297812-2300017 GCF_000442215.2 Lipotes vexillifer | reverse complement strand
GAGTAAGAGAAAGAAAGAGGGGTGTGCGTGTGTGTGTGTGTGTGTGTGTGTGTGTGTGTGTGTGTTTTCCTTGTTGACAGCGAATTCTCCCTGGCAGGGAGGCAAGTAAAGGCAGAGATGAAACTAGTGTACTACTATGCGCGTGCCTTTGTACCCATGAACTGCTATCATACTTTGGTTACTCAGAGTGGCAATTGGCACCAACAGAGGGTTTGGGTTTTGCTATGGTTTTAATGAACGTAGAGTTATATCCATGTCATTAGAAAATAGAATAGGGAAGAATAAAATAAAGGTCCATGTTTCCTCTTAAGTCCACACTGTATGGATATTGTATCCATATTGTATATTGCAGCATATTGTAGCGCATGGTCTGGTAGTTAAATATGCAGGCTCTGACACTAGATCGCTTAGGTTCATATTCTGGCTTTCTCCACTTACTGCTGTGTGACTTGTACAAATTGCGTAACCTCTCTGTGTCTCACGAGAATTATTGTTTTATCATTTATAAAAATAAGGATGATGTTAGGACTTGCTCCAAAGGCTGCCGAGAGAATTAAAAAATTAATTCAAATGAAGTATCTGGAGCAGTGCCTGGCACAGAGTAAATAATCAATAAATGGAACCTCTTACTATAATTTGATGTGTGCTATAACTATTTGCAAGCCAGTTTAAGGAAGTAATATCTGAAAATCACTCTTTTCTTCTAGTCCTGGGAAGAAAGAACATTATTATTCCACATGGTAAAGCATAATGTGGAGAGCTAACATTTTTTAGGAGATATTTGGATGGATCCACCACTTTAAGAAGTCTCTCCCCCTAATTGTGATGCTTTGCTTTGCCACTTAATGTACTTATTCATTCATTGATTTTATTTGTTTGCTTTAGACAGGTTGGGACAGTTAAAATGTTGCATGATAATGAAATATTTAAATTTGAGCTATTGTGTGTGCCAAATTATAATACATGAGTAGAATCAACCAATTAAATTAGACTCTGTAATATATTTTAAAGGATATCTGATGCGTATCTGTCCCTTTTATCTAACTATGGAAGAGAGATATGTAACTTTTTAAAATATTTACTACTTTTGTGTTTTACTGATTGTATTTCTACATTTATTTGAAGCACATAGATAAATCTAAGCTAGTATTAAGATCCCACAAATATAGTCTCTTATTCAGGTTCATTGGTTGTGGATAAAAGTTAGAATATAATAATTTTGTTTTTAGTGCTGCATAAACTGAGTTAAAATACAGCAATTTATATCTGATATTGAAATCGCTTCCGCCTTAAAGGTTTCTGATTTAACTTACCATTACTAAGACAAAGATTTATGGGATGAACTCTCCCTGAGGACTCTGATTAGATGTTGGTGTTATTCATGGCCTTCCTTCCTTGTTTCGAACCCAAAGAAGTGGGCAATAACCCAAAATTGTTAGCGTGAGAGACTCATTGGGAAGCCACAATTTAAAATATTTGGATGGTGACTTTCCTCCTGTGGACAGATGTTCCTATCAAAAAAAATCTCCCATATTTTATATCAGTTGACCTCTGTGTTTGAGAGAATGGTTTATATTTATCCTAAAAAAAAAAAAAACCCCAACAATTAGAGATAAATATGTTGTTCTCTCATTCCCAGAAAGTGGGGACAGAGAAAGAAAAAAAGTAACTTCTGCTTTCCTTAAATAGTAATACTAAACTTTTCTTATACGTTCCATATTTAATCTTTCTATGTAATCTTAAAGCAATCCTACACAACACAAAAATCTATCTATTAATTATTATTAATTTTGTTTTGAGGGCTGCTTCAGATTTTTTTAAAAAATGACTCAAGAAGAGGAATATAAATATCGCATAAATCTTTTCAATGATTGAATAATTAACTAGGAGCAGCTTTATCTCCTTTTCATGGATGAGTACAAGTGACTAGAGGTATAATGAAATAAAATGACTTAAAAGGGCATTCAGGGAGTCACAGACAGAAATAAGATTGTAATTCATTTCAATGTTACATCAATACCAAAGAATGAACAGCCAGAAGAGACTGAGTCTCAAATAGTAAATATATTGAGTATTATAAAGGCCTCTATAATTTAACAGATCATTTTAATGTACACAAAACGATTGTGCAGGCAAAGAAAGAGGAAGCGGCAATATTCTCCCAGAACAGAATATATGTTACCTTTCTATTACGTTGCTTTCCCT
>NW_006779050.1:2282442-2297614 GCF_000442215.2 Lipotes vexillifer | reverse complement strand
TTTCCCTACTTTAAAAATTGTAAGATTTGAAACATCCCAGGAAGGAATATGTATCAGAGGGGAGTGCTAAAGAAGACTGTGGTAGGGTCAAAGTCACAGCTGGAGTGAGTTTAAGTAACCTTGTCCTTTACTCTCTCTCCTCTAGCACAGAAATGAAATGATGGATGCCCCTACTTAGATTATCATTAAAATACTTTTCTTGCTATTCACGAGGTAACCTTCACTTGTATCAACCATCAATTCTCTACTGTCCACAGTGAAAGAAAACAAGTAGTGTAGGTTATTTCAAATATTTTTTATTTGGAAAAATTTAATTTAAAAACTGATTTGCTTTCCTGATTATGTTTAGCATCAGTTGATGTCCAGAGGAGATAGCAAATATTTATCCTCTAGCAGGGGAAAGTTGGACTGGGGTTTTAAAAAAAAAAAGCCATGGATAATTTTAGAAAGTGAAGAAATCACCTACAGAAAATAGGGTATATAGTTTTTTCAATGAGCATATTTATGAGTGTTTGTACGTGCAAATAGATACAGTATTTTTATTAAAGAAAATGCAATATACAAATATGAGTGTTCTCTAACCAACGTCCTCAAGCTTCTGTTTCAATGTATATCAAGCATTCTTTTCTCACAACATAACTTCATCCAAACCACCGTCCTTCAAGCATCAAAATTATATCAGAAAATAATGGAATCTGAATTTACATTACCAGTTTCACCTTCGTTTTAGAGACACATGCCAGGAAGCTTATCTACCTTTAAAATATAATTATTTTCCACAGTTCTCATCATAACTTTTTAAAATATTTCAAAATCATACAGCATTGTGTTCAAATCAATCTGCCAGTCTAAGACGAAGTAAGGAGTAAAGACTAAAAGAAGCTATTACAAACACATTCAAAAGGTTTTTCATTCTCAAAAAAAAAAAAAAGAAAAATCACTGTTAATTTCAAGGGTACATTGATTTTATAAATTGCTTTATTTTTTAAAAATCTGTCTTTAAGGTGGCCTGTAAAAATTGGTACCTCATGCTCCAGAGGTGATGCTGAACAACAGTGTACTTAATCAGAATATATTTAAGCGCATGATATTGAATATTTTGTTTAATAATACGTTTGATTTAGAAAATTTGCAAGTCTCTTTAGAAATTGAGATATATAAATATTGATATATATGTTA
The DNA here is from genome assembly GCF_000442215.2 of Lipotes vexillifer. Classification (NCBI taxonomy): domain Eukaryota; kingdom Metazoa; phylum Chordata; class Mammalia; order Artiodactyla; family Lipotidae; genus Lipotes; species Lipotes vexillifer. Next base: position 2,296,435 of record NW_006779050.1, on the reverse strand, counting down.
GTAACAGTCCTACAATCTAATTTATCCCATATACATACACATACACACACTACCTCTTAAAACACATTAATAATAGATGTAAAAGGAAAGTCAAATTAAAACATTAATGTGAATAATTCAGCAAAATAATTTTTGCTACTTCTGTATCGATTCACCTGAATGAATTCAATTTTCGATGTCAGTTTCCGATCATAACACCTAACTGCGTCTTTGAAAGCAAACCTAAGAATGAGAATTTTAACACCCCTGGAGAACAGTTCATTTTCTTTGAGCGCCCTCTAAATCTTTCCTGAAATTCAAAGGCTACTCCTCCAGAAGTGATTTACACCTTGCTGACAGGACAAGTAGAATTCCTACTAATTAGAATGTTTTCTTCATATGAAATCAGCTACGGTGAATCAAGAAAACCTTGGCGCCAATTTAGTCTCATTTTCACTTTTGTAGGTTAATGAATTATTAAATTTCTTCAGTAATTTCTTCTGCAATCACAATAAAATTTTTATTTTAATTCTCTATTCTGAAAGTAAATCAGGAAAAATCGACCATTATTCAATTTTCACTTAAGGAAAAGGAGACCAAAGACTAAGTTTCTGATATGCCTACTTGAAGTTATATCTTACAGTCTTACTATATCTTACAGTCTCTGGTTCCTGTACCTCTGAAATGCTTACTGTTCATTATCATCAATCAAAGATTGGGGACGGGGAGACAACCAGACTTAATAGGCCTAAGGATGACACTACATAATTAGCTAGTTTCATCAGTTGGCATTTTACTTACAGATTTTCTCAATCAATCATGTTATGATGGATAAAAACTCAGTTCAGCTACATTTTACTTCTAAAGTTTTTCTCCATAAAAGGATGTGGCATCTTCCGTTTTGAATAGTCTTTCTAATTTCCATTCCATTATTGAAAATAAGAGTACTAAGAATTTTGGTAACCACATAACTAGTGGAAGAAAGAAGATAAAGAGACCCATAAATATTCAAACAATTCCTCTTTCTACTTCAAAGAAGAAAGATTTTTTTTCTGTTTCTTCCTTCATAACAGTACACATTTTAGATCACCCAATAAACAAGTGAGAAGCCAGAATATACAAAAGATAATCCTTTTATTTTCCAGCTATCTCACTGTGAGTCAACTTAATGTTTCAATTCTATGTTACCATTGTCTCTAATAAGTAGTAATTTTCTCACAAACCCAATGTCAAATTTTAAGGATCCTGTATTCTAGTTAAGTGAATATAAGGAAATATATTCCATAGGACCACTAAGTTATGGAAAGTGTACTAGGAAAAAAAAAGAAAAATTCAACTCATTTATAAAATAAATCAATCTTCAATTTGAAGACATGCAAAACAGAGTCACAACCTCTTTAAGGAGCAGATATTTGGAGAGAGAGAAAAATAAGCACACATATTTTATACATATTTATATACAGATATGCTACCAAAACATAAAGGATAAGCCAGGTTCTGGGATGCATCCCACAGTCTAACCCATGTAACCCTATGGCTAGCGGCAGTGATAATTTGACTGAGGAACATCAGGTGTTAGGGCCCAATGGTGACGGAAACAGAAAGCCCTTTGCAGAAACTCACAGAATGTACATGGATTAGAATCAAAAGGAACCTCAAAGAGTATTGGGTCCATCCCTCTGTTCTTGGCTAAACTAAACCCAGCTCTTTTCAGCAACTGATAAGGTTGAATTTGAAGTCATTAGCATTAGAAAAAAGTCTGATGACTTGGACTGAGAGCATCCTTTCTTTCTAATCTTTGACCCATCACATTAGGGACTTCTAAGAGAAGTCCATTCCTGTTGAAAATGGCAGGGTGTTTCCCAAGGAAGAGAAAAACGGAATGAGAGTGGTCTTGTAAGTGTGGATGGAGGTATGTACACATGTGTGACAATATGCACAGGACGTGTATGCATGTAGTGTGTATGCAGATGTATAGTTTATTTCTCTTGAGACTTAAAAACAAAAAATTACTGTGGTTGCAGGCTTTGTATTCCTTTGAGAGGATAGCTGAAATGTTTGACATTTCAAAGCCCAGGAAGCATTCTGGAACTGCAAAACGAGCAAAACTCTCCCCGTGAGAGGGCACTAGGGGGCCAAGCGGAGCAGAATCTTCCCTCGCTGTCCATCCAGGACGGCCTTGGTTGTCAACCTTCGCTCTGCCGCCTGCGCTGGGGGCAGGGGCAGCGGAGGACGCCGAGAGCGCGCACAGCAGCTGCAGCAGGATCCTCTCATAAAACAAGGAAACCCAGGATCTGTGGGGCAATGAGCCGCCTTTACGGGTTGACAGTTGTGCTGCGGCTGTGCCCGTGCTGCTTGGCAAACTGGCTTTCGGTTTTGGCTTCGCAAAAAAGGAACGGAAGGGGGAGCTGTAGTGGTTCCCAGTGCCCGCAGGGCCCCCTCTCCTGGCCGCTGTGTGCTGGCCACAACGGGTGCAGAGTGTGCGCACTCGGGTCTCTGTGTCTGTCTGTGTAACTGTTTGCATGACTGTCAATCTATCTGTCTGTGTGACGGAGAAACAAAGATGCTCGCGGAGAGTTCCCTCTGGAAAATAAACCTCGGGAGTTTCCGTTGCTATTTCCCAGGCACCCTGGTCCTCCGTAACTATGATACTGCCATTGTCGCTTCGTTATTTTGTTTCCTCCGGGATGATTTATATCCAGGAGTGAGAAATGCACGTTTATTGAAGTTTTCTGTATGTGACCTTACTTCATGGAAATGAGAAAGTGGCTGGGAAGGAAGGAGAACCCGAAAAACGGTAAATTCCCTCTTCGGATTGTGAAATGAAACAGTTAAGAGCCCAGAGACTGGACTCACACTGTCCGGATTCAAATCCCGCTCTGCCACTTACACTATCCGTGTGCCGTGGGGCAAAGCGCTGCTACTCGCTGCCTAAGTTTGTTCATTTGCAGGATAGGGATAGTAACAGCGCCCAGCTCATAGGGCTGTGAAGATTAAACATATGCAAAACGCTTAGAACAGTACCTGACACATAATAGTTGCTGTGTGTTAGCTATTAACATCATCCTCCACATGCACTGTGTTAAATGTGGAGGACCATTCCGGCCCTTTCCCCCCATCTGTACGCACTAGATCTCCATACACGCCCATCATATCCCCAAGCAAAGATGAAAAAGGACCCTCCCCCGCCCGCTCCACACCCTCCAGCACTCGCAGTCACCCAGCCACCCCCGCCAGTGCACACGTGCATCTGCGAACCCCTCCCCCGCCGTCCCGCGCGCCACACCTGGGGGCGCACTCGGGGGCAAAGGCAAACGAAGTGTCCGAGAGTGCCGGTCCCTACCTCTCCTGGCTGAGGAGTGCATTGGGGGTATTTGCCTACCTGCCCCAGGTTTTTGCCCTTCTTACTGCCGCCGAAAGCCAGTCCTTGGTATGTGCCCGCAGATCGATTGGCGGCCTGGGCTGGCGTCTCCCCGCCCAGAGAGGACTTGATGGAGTTGAGTTTGGCCCGCGAGCTGCCGAACTGGGAGCTCTCCACCATCAGCACCGCGGCCAGTAGGAGCAGGCAGCGGGAGGAGTCCTTGCCCCGCATCAACGCGGCCATCGCCTGGCGAGGGGTCCCCAGGGAGGGGCAAAGCCCGCAAGGGTGCGGGTACAGAGGGAGGGAGGACCCCAACACGGGGCCCTACGCGCGGGGCGCTGGGACTCGCAGACTCTGTTTCCCCCAACCCCACTTGGCTTTGGGGGCCCAGCACCGTGTGAACTCAGTCTCACGCCTCAGACCGGCAGGGAGCGCGACCCAAGCAAGACCTGCTTCTCCGCCAGGGCAGGAAGTTCTGCAGTAACTGGAAGCAATCAAAGGCGAGGCGCCTTCTTGCCAAGGAGGCGTGACCCGAGGTGCAAGAAGCCCCAGCGCCACGGCCCGCACCGCTTCCGTTGCTCCTTGCCCCGCACCTCCGCGGTCGCGCCCGGTTCTCCGCGGTCCAGTCCTCCTCGCAGCTGCTCAGGAGGTCCACATTAGTTCCTTCTCCTTCGGCCTCAGTCGCGTTTTCTCTCCTCTTTTCCTTCCCTACCGCTTATGTCTCAACCTTTGCAGGACATAAGTCCTCCTTTTCAAAGTTAGCGGGCACTATATGGGGGATCAGGAACCGCCCACGGACAAGACCCTTGAGGTCTGAGGCCCGCCAAGGTCCCGCACGCGCGCACGCACAGGCGCCCCGAAGCGTTGTTCTCCGGCTCTCAGCCCGGTAGCAGCCAAGCGCTGCCAGGGACGCCGCGATGCCCTGGGAACTGTCTTGCGCTCCACGCGGTCTCCCTCTCTGCGTCTGCTCTCTCTTCGCCGCCCCCTTTGCTTTTTATAGCTTCCCACAATGGGTTTTTTTTTTTTTTTCCTCCGCCCCCAATTCAATAGTGACAAAGAGTGAAAACGTATCTATCACCCCCCACGTTCCCGCCCCCCTCTTCGCTTTTCCCTGCGGCTTCCCCGCCTGCTTCTCCCTCGCCCCCTCCCACTGCCCTTCCACCGGACAGCAGTTGAGGAAATGGGATTCACCCCGAGAGGAACAGGCGGGGGTCTGATTATTCCTGACAACCAGCCACTCCCGAGGATGGAAGAACCTTTGCAAACAAACGGATGGCAAATGTGCATGTGGAGAGGGGCGAGCTGCCACCTCGCTTCGGGACCGCCAGCACCCCTCCCCAACCCACCTCCAGTCCCTGACTCCTGGAGGAGCACTGGGAAAGCCCTACAGAAGACTGAAAGAAGTGAGCATCTGGGCGTTAATGGTCTGTGTATGCTCAAGTTGGGTTTTAGCCTGTGCCTCCCAGTGGATGTGTGAGACTGGTACTGTACTGGTGCGCCAGGGAGTGCCCAACCGACCCAAATGGGGCTTTGGGTAGAAGAGTACCAGAGAAGGGGGAAAGATGCTCCTACTCTCCCTCTGAGAGGCGTTTAGGATTTTCTGGTGTGTCCTCCTCTTCACCCTCCAGTCTCCCTCCCCACCACACAATTCCGAGCTTTGAATCTCACAGCTCTACCGGGCATCTTTACCGTCCCAGGCAACTCCCCGCTTTGCAAAGAGGAAATCCCAGACAGGAATGAACGGGGCGGCAAGGGAGTCTTGGAGGTTCTGCTTTCTGCCCCTTAGCCTCTGGGAATTACATGCGAAGCCTTTCCTGCGAAACCCGAGGCTCCCAGGGTCCGGTTCGCTTCTGTGGGAAAGAGGCTCAGAGAAGGGCTGGAGCGCGCGGGTGTGCGGCGCTTGGGGGCGCCAGTGGCAACGGCTGGGCAAGGCGAGGAAGCGTTGCTGGAGACAAGAGATGAGGGCTGTCCCAGGCAACCTCTAGGACTGGAGATGTTCGGCGGCAGTAGAGAGCCAAGGCTACCAAAGCAACCCAAGCGCTTAGGAATTTGTGGCATTTCTCCTTCTCTGGTGCACTAACATCTGTGCACAGAGAAATCGAGGCTGTGCAGTACAACTTGATGGCTAACAGCTAGGGGAGGAGGCTGTTCTTTCTAAACACGCTCTAGAATCTTCAGACCTGAGTTCCTCAGCTTTCACACCTGATCCTGGCACACACCAGCACGGACAGTGCGGTATACAGTCAACAGTTGCTAGGGGAGAACGTTAGTGACTCCTTTCTTTTCTACCAAAAGGGCTGAGGTAGGTCTAAAGTGTGAATTTGTAGCTGGGTTCCCGCAGGCTGCACCAGCTTTGCATATTTCTCTGCCCTGTTCTGTCTGTCTGCCAGGAATTCTGCATTTTCTGAATGACTTTTTTCTTTTTGAATGCACAAGCAAGAGGTGATTAAAACTTGAGGAACCCTCAGGCATGTTTTCTTATCGTTGGATTCCCTTGTGCTTCCACAGGGTAGAGATTTTCACGTTAAAAATAATTTTTTTTTCACTTTTTAAAAATATGCCCAGGAATGGATTTGTGAGGATTTGTAAGCACTCCAGGCACTAGTGGAGGGCAAGGAAACTGACTGACTTACACTCTACAGATAAGTACTTGGGATTCAATGCTTAGACTTTACACAAAGGTGTATCTTTTGCCTTCATTGTGATTTGCCAAACAGAAAACATGAGAGAAATGGAGAAAATTAAGTTAGGAGCCTACTGGTTTGGATATTTTTCAAGAGTATTTTAGAGCAAAAGGAAAAGAGAGCTAAATATGTAAGCAAGAAATCACTCTACCTCCACTTGAAGAGTGTGGGAATCCACCAGCTGCTGAAGAACCAACTCCAATGAATCAACAGAAAATCTGAAGATACTTTGCCTGTTTCTGTTGGTTCCCTCTTTCGTTACCACCAACCAAAATGAGATACCATATCGTCAGAACCCAACTCCTGTCATATGCTAAAAAGAAATAGTGTACAATTCAGCATATGTACTCTCAAGAAACCCTTCAGCTCTAGATATCAGGATAAAGAGATTATCTCAGAGGTTTACAAAGGACCCTACAAGTTCCAAAAGCAAACTTTACAGATACAGTTAAAAGTCAAAGTTCACGTGAAAGTTACTTTCACAAACATTGTCCCTTTTGAATAAAACAAAATCATGCTATGGAATCAAATGCTAAAACATACACAACTACACCTTAGGCTAAAAAGGAGATAAAAACTAATTTCATTCATGGTCCAAATGCTCTCTGTAACATTGTATAGAAGACAGAAACAGACACACATAACCCATATGCGGACAAGTAGGTATGCATGCACAAAATCAACTAACTGCAAATAAACATAATCCTTTGGATTTCTATCTTAATCCCACATGTGTTTTCTCATGTGTGTTTTCATAAGTATGAAGATACAAGCTTCATATTCTACTTGGAAAAATAGATTTTTTAATGTCTTTTGCGTAACATCATTAGGGAGTAAATAAATAAAAGCAACACTGTACAGAAGTAAAGATAGGGTCCTCTTGTCCAGAAGAAAGTGCCTCTGTGGACACTTTCTCCTTTGGCCATCATTTCCCACTTCTCTTTGCTCCTCAGCTGTGGGGTGATTTCGGTTCCATAGAAAAACCACAACTGACTCAGCAGTTTCTCCTGGGTCCTGGTTTCCTTCTGAATAGTTAGGGCCAAGGTAAGCTAAGTGTACACCTCATTGCCTTATTCTTGTTTTTCATCCTATTTTCCCTCTCCCTGCATTCGTAACCACTTCCCACAATAGTCTATTTATCAGTTGGTCATTTATTCACTGTATATTTATTAAATTTAGGGGCTTAAGGATACAAAAGTGAGTGAGGCAGGGCCTTGGCCATGGAGAGTCCTACGGCGCACTGTGAAGGCCCTGACTTACTGAAATCTGCCTCTGCCCGTCCCAGGAGCTGCTGCCATCAGCCTTCCTCTGTTCTCCACCACTGAATTCTGCCCATCTCAGTCTCTCACAGGGTATCTGGGGCTTCCAAGCTGGATTGAATTCATATGACTATGGGATTAAAAATATTAGGAATGTGCCCCAGAGTCCTTCCTTTTCTCTTAAGTTACATGTACGTTTTAGCAGCGCACACACAGGGAGGCAGTATTCCCACATTTGTGGTTAAATGTAGAGAAACGACACTAGATGTGGTCATTTGGGTCATTTTAGGTAAGTAAGAAGTATAGTACTCTGGCAAACTTGGGAAGGGACGTTAATTTTTACTAGGTCCCATAGGCCCACGAATCTTCTTGTTCGCACAGGTTGGGCATGAAACATCTCCATCAGTTTTCAGTTTTAAAGGATTTGGAACATATGGTTTTGTGTGTTTCCCCTCTCCATGGTAAACCAGCCTACTCGGTCTTCTATTCTAGTAGGACTCACACTTTGGATCTTATCACATGAGAATTTTATGTTTCTCACTGTCTAAGGAAAAACAGTACTATGTGTTAGCGTCAATTACATTTTAAATAATTTGTGATAAATGAATATTAGCACTGGTATTGTGAACATTTTTAGTGTCTCCTGATAGGACTAATTTACATACCAGATATGAAAAATTGCATCTCCTATTCTATCCCTGCCATAGTTTCACCTGTTAACTCTCTTCCGACTTGATCTCCTGGACAACAGGTCCAGTGAATGAGAAAAGACCTCGTCACTCACATTTGAGGCACTAGCTGTGTTTGACCCAAATGTGCACAAGTGAAATGGTTCAAGGTTATTTCAGAGTAAATCAATCAGAAACATAATTTCTTAGCCAATGGCTTCTTTTTTGATCCTTGACACATCAGTCATCTTCTCAATACTTTACCTGCCACCCAAATGATAGAAACTTACTAAACAAATCCCTCCCTTAGAGACTGAACCCAGCTAATAAAAAGCATGCAAATGATATAGTCAGAAACTCAGGTAGACAAACTTCTGTTGATTCTTGTGCATATGGGTGACCTTAGGTAAAACTGAAATTAGAAATTATCTCCAAACGTTTAACACCAAACCTTTCCCTTTATGATGCACAGTTTCTGCTTCTTCTATACACTGCATATCCTTCTTGGTGGTCCATATACCCCTACTGCTGAGCTCTGGCAGGCTGTTCCAAGATTCATTTTTGGAAGGAGTACTATACTTGGTGGTTTGGAAAATATGTTTAATTCTTGAGAGAGGCTCATTGCAAGAAATCTCATCTTGAACAACAAAACACACAACTTTTAGATAATCTAGACCAGTAGTTTACAAATTCTTTTCCTTAGATCTCCAGGGTTCTGTAGGAGTCTGACAAGGAAGTTAGAACTGCTGTTGTTTTTGACGGGACCTCATGGGAGAGGGCTCCTGCAACATGAATTTTTAAGTGTCCATCTTGTTACTGTTTTTATTTGGGGGAGGGTCGTGTTGGTTGGTTTTCTGGCTTTAATCAACCACACAGATTTGGATGCAACAATGAGTTGGGCAAAATACTCTATGAGTACTCAACCTGCCAACAAGATGGATTGATTTCTATCCTGTTATTATTGCAGATTATTGCCAAAACAAACATTACTCAAATGGGAAAACTATTGAAAATCTGGCAATTTTTCTAGTCAGATATGGTCATTTGAAGTAAGGCATATTAAAAAATGGAAGGGCAGGGTAGTTAATCCAGTCATGGTAAAATGTGTCTGTTCCTGGTCAGTTATCTGAAACTATGAGTAGTAAACATAGAAAAACTTCAACTATAAAACAAATTACGGCAGATTGAAAAATAATGCGAAAACTATTGTCACAAACTAAGGAAATATGTTCCTAAGTGGCAATTTTAAATCTGTGTTTGAAGCATAACCATGCTTGGTAACAGGGAATGTAAATTGTGTTTAGTTTATCTTCAAATGATCATTCTGCAATAGATCGTACCTTTTGATACTGTGGGAATAGGCTCCAATGCTCAAAAACATCTTGAGGTATGAAAAACTCAAAGTGTTAAACTTCAATCAGTTTAAGAAATTTTAAAGGTAACTGGCTTGGAAGATATAGTAATAATAAAAAAATAATAATAACCAAAATATACTGAATGCTAACTCTGTGCTAAGCTTGTTAGGTACTTTATTGCATGTATTATCTCTTATTTGTATGCCTTAGTTCATGCCTTTAAAACAATGTCCAATATTAAAATGATACTGAGCAAAGAGTAACTTGCAGCACAGCAGGCCCTCATTTGTACTTACAGATGCCCAGTTATGGCAACAATGGTGGAGTGCACCTAAGAAAAGGAGAATTCATCCAAAGAAAATGGAGGTGGCTTTGCATCACTGCAGCAGGACTTAACACTGATTCCTCTAAAAGAGCCAAGTAAATCACTTGATAAAGGGCTACAAATAACACCAAGAATACAAGTAGATGAGTACATATATTGCAGCTTCGACCAATATAGTAAAGCCTCTTGGAAGCTGAATGATCATAGAGCAGAAAACCAAAAACAGACTCTGCTGTAAGGATGGTGTACTCACCTGCCCAGGCTGATATAACAAAATACTAGAGACTGGGGGGTTTAAACAGCAGAAATGTATTTTCTTACAGTTCTGGAAGCTGGAAGTCCAAGATCAAGGTGTCAGCAGGTTTGGTTTCCTCTGAGGCCTTTTTCCTTGGCTTGCAGATGGCCTTCGTCTCACTGGGCTGTCCCTCTGTCTTTGTCCAAATTTTCTCTTAGTAAAAGAATACATGCCATATTGGATTAGGGCCTACCCTAAAGACTGCATTTTAACTAAATTACCTTTTGAAAAACCTTATCTCCAAATGCAGTTCCATACAGAGGTACTGGGGGTTAGGGTTTCAACATATGAATTTGGGGAGGGGGCACACAATTCAGCCCACAATAGATGAATTTATAGACAGTGCATATAAAACATTTGAGAAAAGAGTAACATTTCTGGAACTCTGCCAGAGTTCCTGAACACAATGTGGGAGAGGTGTCATATGTCCACTTAAAAGTGTTATTTTAAAAATTTCCCTATTACCATTTTACCTCTAACCTGTGTTAATGATATTAACTTCCTCACCTTCGTCTGTGTGAATTATGCCTAAATATGAATGCAGCCGACTGCGTCTGAAAGTGACTGTCAAGTTTCCACTGGGGCCCTGAAAAAGAACACAAAAAATTCAAGCTTTTTGCCAAGAAGATAAGATCATTTCTACATTTAAAAACAGCACTTTGTTAATGAAAGATGGAAACAATAAAACACAGGAGTATATATAATACAAAAATGAAATTGTCGTAGATCAAAGAAAAAGGAAGCGGCCATCAAAAATAGAGTGATCTAGGGCTTCCCTGGTGGCGCAGTGGTTGAGAGTCCGCCTGCCGATGCAGGGGACACGGGTTCGTACCCCGGTCCGGGAAGATCCCACATGCCGCGGAGCGGCTGGGCCCGTGAGCCATGGCCGCTGAGCCTGCGCGTCCGGAGCCTGTGCTCCGCAACGGGAGAGGCCACAACAGTGAGAGGCCCGCGTACCGGAAAAAAAAAAAAAAAAAGCAAGGGGAAAAATAGAGTGATCTAGCAATCAGCAAGTTGTTCTGTTACTAACTTAATTTGTCCATTTATTTAACTTGATTTGTTCAATTTACTCAGTAAATTAATAGTTACTTGGAATCACAGTACTTTTAATTAATTCAAGGCAGTGCTAAATATGTGGAAGCAGAGGGAATATCTAATTTCATTGAAACTGCTCATGGAATCATTTTTTAATATATGTGCACTTTGACCATTTAGTTTTAAATTATTAAGAAATCTGAGTTAGAATAAGTTCAAATTTCATTTGGTTTTTTTTTTTTTTTTTTAGTTGGTCTTTCTGAAATCCATAAAATGCGTCTACAGCCATACCACCCTGAATGCGCTCGATCTCACCTGAAATCCATAAAACACTATTTTGGTTGTTAGTGTCAAGAATATATGTGCAAATTTGTATAGACCTAAGATCAAATAATATCTACTAGAATGTAACAACTGTTTCCATGTTCTAAAATTGGGTTAGCCTTGTTCTCCAATACCAATGTGTATTTTAATTAACAAGAAAATGACATTCTTAAATCTTTGATCAAGTTTGCCTTTTAGGTATCAAAATGTATTATATAAATATAATCTTATCATGTTATAGAATTATTCAAATTTTTAAGCTATCCTATTGCTCTGTAATATTGAATATATTTTCCCCCTTCCAATTAACACTGGAGCTACCACTGGAGTCAGGGGTATGCCAACCAGGACGCTTTCTAACATGAAAAGTCAAGATACGTTTATAATCTTTTAAGCACCATTTTCAAGTTCACAGAACTACATGATTTTTCTTCTATATGTTTGCATGATACTAGGAGTTCACTCATTAAAAATGCTCACAGTTACAAGTTCTGATCAAAAGTTATTCTTGTTACAGTCCAACACTCTTAATTCTCTTTAGCCAAGTGTAGATACACCTAAGACTGTTAATTTTAAGTTAATTTGTACACTGTCACTCATTTGTAACGCGCCTTCTGAATATAGCAGAATGATCAACTGATTTCTTTTCCAATGGCCATTTGATGTTAAAATGTCCCTAAGGAAACCACTCTAAGTAGTGCCTCTAAGTGAGACCATATATATGGGGGATGGAAATTGCAACCTATCATGATATTTTTCTCTGATAAGAGTTCCTGTTAACTGTTAAGAAATGGGCTTTAAAAAAATAAGTGATCTTACATAGTTATTATTAGTCTACAAGACTAAGAGAGGTCTAAGTTCATGTAGCAGAGGGCAGTAACACACATATATCCATGGTTAGAAAGATGAAGAGCTAGAGATTATTACAAAGTAGGTTTTCTGGAGAAAAGTTTTTAAAGGCCATTCTTGTACCACTATTATTAAATGGAAGAGAAGTGACAAATGAATTCATCTACCCCTCTAATGAAGAGGTTGTGATACCTTTCAAATCTCAGATTGCCAAGATTGAAAAAAATAAAATCAAAAATCCTCCCCTTACCCAACTGTACACAAGGAGCCATCTTCCTTTGTCAAGGCCTATTCAGAGGTTGCCCATGTGGCATTGAAGTCTACTGTAAAAACTCTTCCACACCACTCAGAAACAAAGGCAAATAAAGTGTTGCTAGCAGTCCCATGAATGTGCAGAATGCACTGGGAAAAAACAATACCTGCTTAATCTCACTTACCACCACTTTATCCTCAAACTCTCCCTGGCTACCTGGAAAAAAAAAAAAAAAGGCAACAAAATCTGAAGACCTCAGTACTTAACCCTCCTTTAGTTCCTGTGACTGCTCACCACTGTAAAAATATTTGCATCTTTTTGTCTTGATTTTTTAAAAGATTATTTCAACAAACTGCTTACCCCCTTACTCACTCTGTCCTAACTTTACCCTGTGTTCTGCTTCCTGCAATAAACCACCAAATAAAGCAGCCCCTGACACAAGGGGACAGATAGTGTTATTTGAAAAGTCTGTGGGTAAAACTATGAAGGTAGAGTCTGGGAATACATGATGGAATAGTTTTTAAACTCCTGCTTTACAAAACCAGAAAAAGATACTAGGATAACAAAACCAAAAAACACAGACAACATCTACAGTATAATTAGGCAACATGGTGAGTGAACAAAATCATCAGTAGTTACAAGGCCCATACAATATCAGTTTCCGTGAAAAAGATTACAGTAAGTCCCCTACATATGAACGAGTTCTGTTCCAAGAGCACGTTCATAAGTCCAATTTGTTCATAAGTCCAACACAGTTAGACTAGGTACCCAACTAACACAATTGGCTATATAGTACTGTAATAGGTTTATCATACTTTTCACACAAACAAACACAAAAAATAAAGAAAACATTTTTAATCTTACAGTACAGGACCTTGAAACATACAGTAGAACAGTACAACAGCTGGCATACAGGGGCTGGCATCCAGTGAACAGGCAAGAAGAATTACTCACTGGAGGAGGGAGAGGAAGTGGGAGCTGGTAGAGCTGAAGGATCCTCAGCAATAGGAGACAGAGGGCAAGCTGCAATTTCACTCTCACCTGACGCTGATGGTACAGGGTCTGGTTCCTTGCTGGATTCAATTCTATCTACCCTCTTGAAAAAACCATCCAGTGATGTCTGGGTAGCAGCTCTTTTTTTCTTGTCGTAGATGACACGGTAGCACTGGATTGCATTCTGACCGCACATTTGCATCTTTGAAAGTTCGCAACTTGAAGGTTTATATTTAGGGGACTTACTCTATTGAGGGAAAGCAATGGAGCTCTGAGAACAAACACAACCTCAAATCTTTATCTGGTCCTCATTGGAAAAAAAACAACCAATCTGAAAATAGTATACCAAACCAGGAGGGAATGGATTCTGCAGGCTCTAAATCAAGGAACAAAGCCCCTCAATGAACAGCAACTTCTGGAAATAGAATCCAAATTGAGCAGGCCAAGAACAATCGGGACAAAAGAAAAAGTCTAGATAAAAAGGAGCAAAGGGTGGAAGTGGATCTCAAAAATATGAGGCCATTTTTTAAATCACTCTGTTAAAACAACAAAAGAGGGGCTTCCCTGGTGGCGCAGTGGTTGAGAGTCCGCCTGCCGACGCAGGGGACACGGG
>NW_006779050.1:2271689-2282200 GCF_000442215.2 Lipotes vexillifer | reverse complement strand
CCGGAAAAAAAAAAAAAAAAAAAAAGAAGAAGAGGGAGCACTAGAGCAATGTAGTTAGAAAAGTTATTTTGGCCCAACCCTGTCTCTAAGAGCAACTTAAAACTTATTTGAATTAAAAATGAGCAACAAAAGAGGATTGTGGCCCAATCCTATATAAATTCAATATGTAAAAAAAGAGAAGAAGGATTAGAATAGCATCACTGCCTGCAAGCAGAAAAAATACCAAAAACCAAAAAGCAAAGAAAAACAATACCCAGTAAACACATAAAAAGAGTAACCTAATATTCCAGAACACACTAAAGGAAATTAAGAAAAAAATTGAAGCAATCAAAGAACATCATAAGTCAGAATTCAAAAACTCTAATAATATGTTTCAAGAAAAGAAAGATTTGAAAAGATATGTAGCAAGAAAAATCATTTCAGAAATGAAGCCTAAATGAACCTCCTAAAGGGAATCTTTAGGAGAAATATCAGATGAAAAGGAGGGACGTGGATAAATCAAGAAATAAGGAAAGAGAGCAAAAGAGTTCAAGAAGGGGAATTCCCGGGTTCTCCAATGGTTAGGACTCTTAGCTTCCACTGCAAGGGGCTCAGATCTGATCCCTGGTCTGGGAACTAAGATCCTGCATGCCAGGCAGTGCGACCAAAAAAGAAAAAGAAAGAAAGAAAAAAAAGAGTTCAAGAAAACTAATAATAAATATAGAAATAGGAAAAGCTGATTCAACATACTTATAATAGTTTTCCCAAATAAGAAACCTAGGCAATGGAACAAAACAAACACTAAATAATTTAAGAAAATGTTCTAAAATAACATGAACCAAAAGAATTGAAATTACATATGATAATGTTACACAGGAGAAAGTCAACCCAGAATGGACAACCCCGTAACATATTCTAGTTAAACTACTGAACTTGAGGGGTGGGGTGGTTGAGTAGGAAAAGCTGATTCAACATACTTATAATAGTTTTCCCAAATAAGAAACCTAGGCAATGGAACAAAACAAACACTAAATAATTTAAGAAAATGTTCTAAAATAACATGAACCAAAAGAATTGAAATTACATATGATAATGTTACACAGGAGAAAGTCAACCCAGAATGGACAACCCCGTAACATATTCTAGTTAAACTACTGAACTTGAGGGGTGGCGCGGTGGTTGAGAGTCCGCCTGCCGATGCAGGGGACCCGGGTTCGTGCCCCGGTCTGGGAAGATCCCACGTGCCGCAGAGCGGCTGGGCCCGTGAGCCATGGCCACTGAGCCTGCGCGTCCGGACCCTGTGCTCCGCAACGGGAGAGGCCACAACAGTGAGAGGCCCGGGTACCAAAAAAAAAAAACAACTACTGAACTTGAAAAAAAATGTCCTTTGGCCAGTAGGTAAAAAGATCATGTCACTTTCATCAACCATCTTTTATACTAGGAGACAATTAAGTAACATATTTAAGATATTCAGAGAAAGAAAATGTGAACCAAGGGTTTTGAAACCAGGTAAACTGATCTTTATGTACAAAAGTTCCAGACAAAATGGTTTGTGAATCTGAGGGGTCAGGGAATATTAGCGCATAAGCCCTTCCTTAGAAATTTACCAGAAAATAAGATTTAGAAAACCACAGTGACTGGGGAGATATTGAAATAAAGAGTGGCACTAAAAATGCAATTACCTGTAGAGCCTAGACTACAGGATGGCCTTCAGTGAGAGACACAGTATTATATAATGGCTATATGCCATTAACATAAGAGAGAGAGAGAGATAACAACATTTGTGAATATGGATGTGAAGAAACCTTCAATAGTCGTAGTAAACAAAACAACAGTCCTTTTAAACAACATACCATGACTAAATGCGGGTTTATTCAGAAATGTAATGTACTTAGGAAATCCATTAATATGCTCCATCAGTGTAATAGGGCTAAGAGAATAATATGATCATCTCCATAGATGCAGAAAAAGCATCTGGCAATAATCAATACTGTTCATGTTAAAAATTACCCAACAGAATGGGAATTTATGGAGATATATTCAGTTGACCCTTGAACAACACAGCTTTGAATTGCCCAGGTCCACTTATACATGAATTCTTTTTCCAACAGTAAATACCATAGTACTACAGGATCTTGGTTGGTTAAATCCTCGAATATAAAGGAACTGTAAATACAGAGGGCTGACTATACATTATACTCAGAGTTTTTACTTCATAGGGGGTCAGGGCCCCTAATCCTTCTGCTTTGTTCAAGGGTCAACTGTCTAGGTCTAAGTCTAGGCCTAGGTCTAGGTCTAGGTATATATATAGGTTTAGGTCTAGATAAAGGGATAGAGATAGAGCTATTACAAAAGTTGGAATCTTTACTTAATGGAATCACTTGATGCTTAAACGAGAAAGTCAGAAGTAAGACGAGGATGATCACAATCTCCACTACTATTGAGCACTGTGCTATTGTTAATAGTCATCAGCTGAGCAACAGAAATCAATCAGGCATAAGCCATAAGAACTGGAAAGGTCAAACTACCTCCATTTGCAGATAATGTTAAGTATATATCTGGAAAACTAAAAAGAAAAAAGGAATTTACTAAAGAATCCGTTTTTAAATTTAATGTTCAATCATCTCTAGTCTTTATATAGAAGAAAAAATTGTTTAGACATTATAAAGGAAGTGAAGACCCCATTTCAACTGCCAAAATCTAAGCATACAATTCTTAGGTATAAACATAACCTGATATGTACAAAAAATATATTTTTGAAACCTAATATTCCTGAAAGATTAAAAAAAAAAGTGGACTTAAGCAAATGGAAAGTAACACAATATTCTTGGAGCAGAAGACTCAACATTATAAAGATGTCAGTTATGCCTGAATTAATAAACTTAATATAATCTCAGTAAAAATACATCATGTTTCCTTGAAACTTGTTTTTAAATTTCTTTGGATTAAAAATCTTTCAGGAGAGTAAACAAGAAAGGTCAGGAAAACTCTGAAAAAGAACAGTAGTGATTAGAGAGACGGAGATAAATCTACCAGAAATTAAAACCTCTAAAAGAGGCATTGGTTTGTTACTGGCACATAAACAGACATACAGGCCAACATGATACCACAGAAAACTCAGGAGTATACCCAATTGCATATGGACATTTAGTATATGACAGAAGCAGCATCCCAAATCGGTGGGCTAAAAGATTAGTTTAACTAGATAATAATATTTTTTTTCAAAAGTTAAAACTGAATCTATTCTTTACACCCTCACACATAAATTCCAAATGGATCAAAATTTTAAATGTAAAAAAAATAATAATGCAAGAGGTAAAAAGAAAACATGGATGAATTCCTCCATAACCAGGGAAATGCTCTTCTGACTTAAAATCCAGAAGCAATAAAGGAAAAGATTAGAAAATTTGATTTCATAAAGATCATTTTTTCATAGCAAAAATCACTATAAGCAAAGATAAAATATTAATGACAAACAGGAAAAAGTAATTGGATCTTATATCAGAGATAAATGGTGACTATCCCTAATGTGTAAAGAGCTTCTAAAAGATGGAAAAGTAAAAGTCAAACAACTCTACAAAAAAAATAGCCTAGAGATACAAACAGAGAGTTTAGAGAAAAAAAGTCAGTTGGCTTTTGAAAATATGAAAAAATGCTTGCACATAATAAGAGAAATACAAGTTAAAACTACACAAATATATGATTTCTTATTCATAAGACCGCAAAAATCCAAATGTTTGATAATATCTCTACAGCAAGCCTGTGAGAAAACAAGCACCCACGTTGATGGGAATACGAAATGACAGTACCCCATATGGAGGGGAATTTGGCCACCTAGTAAAACTACGTATGCATTTTACCTTTGACTTAGTGAGTAATCCCACTTTTAGGAATCTTTTCAAAAGATACACTAGCAAAAATACATTAATACAGGGTGTTTACTGTAGCACTGCCTGTAATATCAAGGGTTTGAAAAGAATCTAAGTGTCTCTAAGTAGAGCACTGGTTGAATAAACTCAGAACATATCCACAATGGTGTTCTATATATCTGTAAAAAGGAATAAGTAAAATATTTAATATATTAAATGGAGGGATCTCCAAGATGTATCATTAAGTGAAAAAAGGCAAGATGGGAAATTGTGTACTATCATTTAATTAAGAAGGGGTAGTTACAAATATATATCTGTAACTGTATCTCTATCTGCCTTTGCTTATGATTTAAAAAATAATAAAGACAAATCACGACACATATAAAATGGAGGACAGGAATAGGGTGGAGGGGACCATGCATAGTAACTAGCTTATTATTTTTTGAAAATGATTAAAAAAAAAAGAAAAAATAAGCATTTATTCTACTTTTCCTAGTCTCACCATACCTCAGGGTAACCAAATAAACTATCAAAACATTTTCTTCATATAGGGGTTAACAGATGACAGAATTAGAAGATCATCACCATTGCGATCCTTAATGAGTTATGGAATCTAGGCAGTCATCATCAATGTTTGACATTACAGAAACTGAGACAGCCAAATATGATACGCTGCTTGATGGCAGTACACATTACAGTTGACCCTTGAACAACATGGGTTTGAACTGCACAGATCCATTTACAGACAAAGTTTTTCAATAAATACATACTACGGTGCTACGCCATCTGAGTTTGGTTGAATTGGCAGATGTAGAACCAAGGATAAGGAGGGCCGACTGTAAAGTTATATGTGTACCTTCAGCTCTGCAGAGGGTTGGTGTCTCTACCCCGGGAGCTGCTCAAGGTGTCAGCTGTACCACCTATCAAGCTGTCTTGCCAAAAAATTGAATCTGAATTCGATCAAGCCTCTAGATTGAAGTATGAATTTTCAGATGTATAGGGAATGGAGGAACATATTAAATAGCACGACGGGGATGAAATCGGTAAAATCCTGATCATGTGCAAAACTCTGTTTAACAAATGGTTCAATTTTTATGAACCACAGCAACAACAACAAAAGGCAAGGAAAAAAGGATGACAAAGGAAAGATAATTAAGACACATTAAAAAATCGTAATGCATGGATATTTGGATCTGATTTAGGCAAACAAATTGAAAAAATTATATGATGGATCTTGATAAATTTAGGAGCTATTGTTAATCTTTAAGGTGTGATAATGGTTTCTGTAAATGAGTTTTCTTAGATAGTCCCTATCTTTTAAAGATACACACTACAATATTTACAAGATGAGATAGCTTTATGTCTGGGATTTGCTTCAAAATAATCTCAGGGATGGGTTTTGAAATTGTTGAAGCCGAGTGATGTATGTATATGAATTCATTATATTCTTCTGTTCTTTTAGTTTTGAAAATTTCCACAAACAAAAGTGACAACAGCAACAGCAATAAAAATTTTAAGGCAAAATCTCCAATTATAAAAGCAGGTGGCCTTTGGGGCAAAGTATCTTCATGAATATTGATTATATCACTTTATATTCTTCTAAATGCTTCAAAAGAACTGAAAACACTGAAACATTAGAGATGTAACTTAAAGTCCTCATGAGGAATTAACCTCTTCTCAATGCTTCTGCCATGGCAAGTTGGCTTCAGTGCCACTATCCGTTTATATTTCTTACCAGGAGATATACCTAAAACAAGCATGTTTTGACTTTTTTTAGGTGGCATCCAATTTCAACAGTACTTTTTGTTTCAATAATAACACTCCAGACAACGTTTCCTGATTTAGTTTGGAAAAAAAACAAACAGTGTATTCAGATCCCAAAGTGTTGTATTTTACAGTATGGAATAGATAACTGTAATGCAGGTTTAGAAGCTAGAGAAGAATAAAAGAGACTGTCCCATCAATAGTTGTATAAGAAGATAATTCCTATACAAAATAATGCTACTGATACTAGAGTTTACCTTTGAGAGGTAAGTTTTACAACTGAATTAAACTTTTTAAGAGGAAGTTAAGTGTCCACTGAGTGGACACTTACTGAATTGGATGCCTAGACCCCCATCTCTTTCTCAGAGAACCGTTTTCTCTGAAAACAGACTCCCAACTACAGTTCTTTCTTTTTTTCTTTTTGTATTGTATGGTATGTGAATTTTTTTTTATTGAGGTGCAGCTGATTTACAATATTGTGTTAATATCAGGTGTACGGTAAAATGATTCAGTTAAATATTTTTTTCAGATTCTTTTCCATTATATGTTATTACAAGGTAATGAATATAATTCCCTGTGCTACAGAGTAAATCCTTATTACTTATATATTTTATGTACAGTAGTTTGTATCTGTTAATCCCATACTTCTAATTTCTCCCTCCCCCTCTCTCTCTCCCCTTTGGTAACCGTAAGTTTGTTTTCCACGTCTGTAAGTCTGTTTCTGCTTTGTATATAGATTCATTTGTATTATTTTTTGGATTACACATGTAAGTGATATTATGTAATATTTGTCTTTCTTTCAGCTGCAGAACAAGGTTTCTGGCAGTCATACTGCTACAACACCATCTGCCTCTCTGGCCACACAGTACTTGGATTTGGTGTCACATCTGATCTAATAGGGGCAGTGACCCCCTTCCTTCCCTGTGAAACTTGGAATTAGCACTAAAAATAATAGTCTAATTTTATGCGTGTTCTTGATAAAGAAGATGCAAACTCAGAATCTGTGGGTAATATTTTCTGTCTTGTGAACAAGAAGGAAAGAAAGTTAGTCTTTGGCGAGAGATTGATGCAGATGAGCAGAAAGAGGTGGAGACGAATGATGGAGAGAGGGGGCTTATGAGGTGATGTTAAAAATGCGAGATTAGGTTTCCTTTGCTGTGCAAAAGCTTTTACGTTTCATTAGCTCCCATTTGTTTGTTTTTTATTTTACTTCCATGGCTCTAGAAAGTGGGTCAAAAAAGATCTTGCTATGATTTAAGTCAAAGAGTGTTCTGCCTATGTTTTCCTCTAAGAGTTTTACCATATGACCCAGTCATCCCACTACTGGGCATATACCCTGAGAAAACCATAATTCAAAAAGACACATGCACCCCAATGTTCATTGCAGCACAATTTACAATAGCCAGGACATGGAAGCAACCGAAGTGTCCATCAACGGATGAATGGATAAAGAAGATGTGGCCCATATATACAATGGAATATTACTCAGCCATAAAAAGGAACAAAACTGAGTTATATGTAATGAGGTGGATGGACCTAGAGTCTGTCATACAGAGGGAAGTAAGTCAGAAAGAGAAAAACAAATACCGTATGCTAACACACATATATGGAATCTAAAAAATATGGTACCGATGAACCTAGTGGCAGGGCAGAAATAAAGACACAGACATAGAGAATGGACTTGAGGACATGGTGGGTGTGGGTGGGAAGAGGAGGCTGGGACGAAGTGAGAGAGTGGCATGGACATATATATACTACCAAATGTAAAATAGATAGCTAGTGGGAAGCAGCCGCGTAGCACAGGGAGATCAGCTCGGTGCTTTGTGATAACCTAGAGGGGAGGGATAGGGACGGTGGCTCAAGAGGGAAGGGATATGGGGATATGTGTATACTTGTAGCTGATTCACTTTGTTGTACAACAGAACATAACACAACATTGTAAAGCAATTATACTCCAATAAAGATATAAAAAGAAATAAAATTTAAAAAACAAAAAAAATGAGAGATTAGTTAAATGGATGGATAGATAGATGGATAAGTAGGAAAATAGATATATAGGGATAGAGATAAAACTATAGAGATAAGTGAGTAGTTATCACATACAAAAATATCTCCAAGTTATACAGTTAAATGAGAAAAGCAAAATGCAGAAAAACACACTCTGTGTTCGTGTGTGTGCACACAAGCTGAACATTTAAACGAAACATACCCCTAATATGTTGGTTTCACCATGGAAAGGGAAGTAGGATTGAGGGAAATAGGTTGGTGAAGGTACTTTTTATTATATACATTCCAATATTATTTAAATTTTTATAGCTCATTTGTGGTTTTTTTTGTTTACGTAAGAGTTAAGATATACTTATATTCACATATTACTTAAACGGGTAAAAAAAACAAATTTATAACTGTTAATATCCAGGAAACACTTAGCAAGAACTCAAGGCCTAAAGGGGAACATTTTTAACTTCAAAACAATTAGTAAAAGATCTAAAATTCTATCAAATAAAAAAAAATGATCATTTCTTAACTTTACCACTAAAAGAAACAAGTAAAAGCATAAGACCCATTTTTGGAATGTAATATTTTATTTCCTTTCATAGACCTGCTCTCTTGTGTTTACTTAGGCTTACACTAAATAAATTGCTCTTCTCTAAGCATTCACAGTCCCTGGAAGAAAGAAGCCATAAATTGCGTCATTTAGTAGCAAAGGCAGGGCTGGGAATAAACGCTGAGGACAGAAAATCCGAAATGTATTATAGTTATCAAGAGTAGGGACTCTTCTGGTTTTGTAATTTTTTTCCAAAATACTTTAGCTCCATCCACTGGGTTTCATATTAACAAATGCTTATGAAATGATTATATATACAATTGCTAAATGCCAAACACACATAGTAAAAACTAATCTCAAATAGATTTCATCAGCTACTAAGTTACTTCACAATGATGCCATCAGACCTTTTCATTTATTTAAGATTTTGGTCAATAACTGGTCCACAGTTGCCCAGCACATCAGTGGCCAGGTCCAAACTAAACTTTATCTCGACTTCACTTAAGCTCTGTTTCCAACAAATTCCACTCAGCTGAGGTCTGCACGTTTTCCTTCTTGGACACTAGAGGGAGAGGGAGATTGTTTGCAGTTATCCACTTTGAGGCATATTTTGCAGCAAGGCCTTTTTATCATCATCCAGTCTGTGGCTACATACAGTCACATATGGCAGCTTCCCACCCTCATGCCCGGTCAAAAAAAACACATTTTTGAGAATGCCCCACTAACATACATGGGAGAAACACCAATTTAGGAAATAGTTCACACTTATTTAAGAAATGAGATTATAAATTGAAGAAATTTAAAATAGGTAAAACTAACATCAAACCAAAGGAGACCATAGCTCAGAATCTGTTAATCTAATCATATTTACAGAGAAAAATACATTAAAAATTGTAATAGCTAAACTTTTAGAACCTCAGAGGATACAACCCACTTGTAGTCAAGCATTTTGGTAGGAAATATATAATATCCTCTGTGTTCTCATGTCCCCCAGCTCTTCTCCTCGTTCATTCACTCCCAGTACACCAGCCTCATGGCTGGTGCTGAACCTTCCAGACACATTCCCACCAGGAGCTTCTCGCTGGCTGCTCCCTCTGCCCATAGCTTCCTCCTGCCAACATCGTATGGCTCACTCCCTCAGCGGTTCAAGTCTTTGCCCAAATGTCATCTTCTCAGTCAAGTCTACCCTACTTAAAACTGGACCATTACTGCCACAGAGCTTTCCTTATTTCTGTTAACTTATTCTATATTTTATTTTTGCCATAGCATCTGTAAGTTTCTATTATCCTACATATTTTACTTATTTATTATGTTGATTACTGTCTATGTTCTCCACTAACATGTAAGCTCAATGAAGGTGAGGATTTCAGTCTATTTTACATATCAGTGTAGCCCAAACACCTAGATTAATGCCTGGCATGTACTAAATGTTAAAAGACTTAATTAAATATTCTTCAGTTCAATTCAATAAGACGTTCTTGCTTTGTACTTGAATTTAGTAATATTTTTCATGATCTCAACGTCTGTTATCGAATGAGTTGTTTTTTTTTTTAACCAGAAAAACTTGCAAAGATAATAACATAATCTTTCTTTGACACAGAATCTGACTCCACAAGCACTGATGGATAGCTATCATGTCTTGTCTCCCTTGTGGTTTGGCATTTGAAATCCCTTCATTTTTTAAAAACATCTATGAATAATAAACCCTTTTGTAACTTTTTTCTCTTCTCTTATATCTGATACAATTTATCTGTATTTTTCCATTGGAGTTGAAAAAGTATAAACGATGACTTAGAGCTGGAATAACCATAAGAAAATTGTGAAGTGAGACCAAGTAAATCTTTGATGCTGTGCCAACAAAAATCATCTAATATTCCATCTCCCTTAGACACTGTCCCTCAGAAAACTTTATCACTAGCCATTAGCTAATCCTTGCTAGAGCACTAACTCTGAGTGGCTTAAGCTACTACTGCTCTAAGGGGATATTTGTGTTTAAACAAAACTGGAAAACTCCAAAACCCCTAGGATCCAAAAAAGTACATCTCTGTGTTAGATAGTAGGAGGAAATATTTGGGAAAAAAAGGAAATATCCAGGCACTCTTTGAATCATATCACATAAAAGGTCTCAGCTCCTGGGCTTCCCTGGTGGCGCAGTGGTTGAGAGTCCGCCTGCCGATGCAGGGGACACAGGTTCGTGGCCTGGTCCGGGAAGATCCCACATGCCGCGGAGCAGCTGGGCCCGTGAGCCATGGCCGCTGAGCCTGAGAGTCCGGAGCCTGTGCTCCGCAACGGGAGAGGCCACAGCAGTGAGAGGCCCGCGTACCGCCAAAAAAAAAAAAAAAAAAAAAAAA
>NW_006779050.1:2251110-2271363 GCF_000442215.2 Lipotes vexillifer | reverse complement strand
AAAAAAAAAAAAAAAAAAAAAAAAATGGTCTCAGCTCCTAAGACTGTCACTGGATGAATGATTCTTGAATTGGTGGATCCAATGTGGAAGATAATGCACTATCAGTGCATAAGAATGTGTAGGTCAACAGACCATAACTGACAAGAACAAAGCTATAATAACTGGGGTGGGAATGCAAAGTCAGAATAAATACAGAAATGGGAAATACTGGGTAGATACAGGGGATATCTTTGCTTATGTTTCCCAGCACCACCTGTCCTTCTCATAGTAAAAGCATCTTGGTTTTCCTTGGTGAAATTACCCATTCCCCCATTCTTACTTCATGTGACTTCGGAGTAGACACAGGACCCAGACCTTGCAACTCAGAGCACTCTACCCTTGGCCATAGAAGCAGATTCTTAGCAGTGGGGGCAGATATTTTCTGGTAACATTTAGAATGAGACATTCTCCTTTTGTCAAGATTTCTTAACTGGCAGGAGGGAAGATAGGAGAGCACCTACTCAAGAAAGTAGGCTCTATAGGGGAAAGCAGAGTTAAGAGACAAAGACAGAAAGATTACTAGTTATGGTTTGAGTCAAACCTGAAATCTAATGTTAGAGGATCCCATTATGAGAACCAGTAAGTTTCTCTTTTTGTCTAAGCTATTTCAAGGTAGGGGGTCTTGTCACTCAGACTCAAAAGAGTCCTACATAAAAATAGACTGAATTCGGAATAAATAAGAACACAAGCTGAAAAAATTCCAGTCTAGAAACAAACAGAGGACATTTGTTACTTGAGCAAATAAGTATACTGTCCATTAAGTTCAAGCTTAACACATGCTAGAGTTCAGGCTTGACTGGGGCCAAGAAGATGTTTGAGAATTTGCTAGAGAACATCTGACATGATCGTCTTGTGTGATAGATACCATGTGAAAAAAACTGCTTATGATTTTCTAATATGGAAATATACCTTAAGATTAAAAAGTTATTTTTCAGATTGAAATTTATTTTATTATTCACATACTTTGGATCTGGTAAGTTTATATGAAATGGAACTGTAAGGAGAATCTCTTCCACTCTTTTCATTTATAATACCTCTCAGGTATTATTAAATTTACAAATACCTTTTGATTTTTAAATACCTCTCAGGATTATTAGGTTGCAATTAGAAAATCTGAAGCACGTGGTAGAAGAAATTTGATAGCACCTGAGGGTAAGACACAAAAGCACAGCTCAGCTTGGTCACACTAGCCCAGACCTGAGAGTTGAGAACCAGACCACTCCCTCTGCTTTTCATGGGATTGTCCGTTTCCTGTTTTGCCTAGCTCTGTGCTTCTGTTTCATTGTGCTGCTTCTTTCTGAAAACCACTCTTCTTTGCTGACTTGTGGCAGTCCTCTCTCTGTAACTGGATTTGGCTTTTTTCAGAGTCAACTTCCAGTCATACCTCTTTGTTATCTTGGGACTCCGTTTTTCTTAGCTGGATGATTCACTCAGTTTGATCTTTCTAAATTCCAAATTCCTGGCTAAAATAATCTGCTTGGTTCTCTTCAGGGGCAGGGTCACCCGGTACAAAGGAGCTACCTAAGTTCACCATTCCCCATAATGGAAGCTACCAAGGGGCACAGGTACTTTTCAGAAAGGATATGAACAGGGAGGCAAGGGTTAATTTTTCTATTGCTGAAAGTAATACAAAAAGGATCCTGATAACCACGCAAACACATATTCCTTCTCATTGGGAAAACAGGGTAAAATTATGAGACATAGCATTACGAAATAATAATGATTTGAATCATTAATTCATACTTTAAGGGTACTACTGCATGATTTGGGTTCCACACAGAGGACTTTGGTATCTATTAAGAGTAAACTAAAATATAGGTATCTTAGAAGTTTGATTAGACATGTTTGCAATTATTCTGTCCATTATGTCTTATAAAGTTTATAATCAACAGTATCACCTCTATAACATTCATAGGTGTGTGGTATAAATATATTTCAGAACAAAATAAAGATTTTAGAAACAAACCAGACATTACATTCACTCTGATAATTGTTTAGAGATGTTGGTTTCACTGGAAAGTTCAGAAGGAAAAAACGAAATGGAAAAACATCAACGACTAACCTGTAAGATCAATTGAAAAAGTCAAAATTGTTTCTGATGTTACAATGGACATAATTTCTCAAGACATCATAAAATAATTCAAAACATATTCATATAGCTATCGATAATATTTATCTAAAACAAAGAAATTGTAACCATACAAAATCAAATGTGTCTGATTTAGTTTTAGGAAATCTTTATGACCTAATATACAAAGCAATTTTGGAGGAAACTAAAGTAAAGAATCTAAGCTCTCAAAGGTCTGTTATTTTTTCTGAAGTGTGACATATTGAAATAATCTCTACTAAAAGGAGTACTGATGAGGCAATTGAGTAAATGATATTAGTTCAAGAGATGAAAGAGGCAGATGACGTATTAACAGTCAATAATATAAACAATGTAAAATAGAGAGTGTACAATACTTGCTGTGACTGTTTAGGGTTCCTATACTGTGTGGTATTTCAAGCTTATAAAGGTGATTATAACAATATTTTATTAATAAAGCAATTTGAACATGAAATTATGCTTACGTTTAAACACAGAAAAAAATTTTGAGAAAAAGATTGATTAAAGGAGCTTCAAAATTTTTATTCCATGAGGCACATATTCTGTTCTCTACCTGAAGTCTTTTGTATGCTTAATCTCCTCAGTGACACAAAGATCAAGGCTCCCAGAGCCCACATTGAGAGATAGGAATTGACTCACCCCTGTAATGACACGTCAGAAAATTGAGAAAGCTCTGAAATAAACTCTTACCAACCCATCTCTCCATACTATGAGGTGAGTATTTAAAAACTCAACTCTGGGTTGTAGGAAACAACCCAGAATCGGTTTAAATTATTACAATCCAATTTCTGAGGAAGACAACATATTTTTCCTAATGAGAGACACATGTCATTTGTAGGATTAGAAAAACATTAGGATTCATTCTTATTGAAATTAATTAATAAGTGCAAAATCGCAAGCAAACAAAGTAGATATACCAGAATTTTATAACAGTGGCCACTTCAACTAGATATAGCATTTCAAATGACTGAGTAATAAATTTAGCTTTTGGGGGACCAAGAAATGCTTCCAAGCAGAGATGATATTTGACTTGAGATTTAAGGAATGAATAGGAAATCGTGAACTGGAGGAAGGTGACAGAGGCCACAGGAACAACGAAGGCACTGAGCTGTAAATGTGCATGGCAGGATTCCTGAGTGTGTAGAACACAGAATCTACTAGGGACAAATGAGAGGAGGTTGAGAGCAGCAAGTCCAGGGAAACAGTATCTCAGGTGCAGACTGATTTATTTCACAGTTGCAGGTATGTCCAGTTATGTTGCTCTGCAAGTTTTATCTCCTTAAACCTGGACAACTCCAAGAATATCACTTGTCCTTGCTCCAATGTACTCTTCATCAAATATTAAAAAGGATTTTTAATACTCAGAATATGTGCTCGCAGGGCTGGCTCCTCCACTGTAACCATGCCTTCTCAGGGCATGTGTGTTTTCAGCCACTTGGTATCCTCAGTGCCTAACACCATGCAGCACACTGATGGCGCTTAATAAATGTTTAATGAAAAAACAAAGCAGTAACTTTCTGCATATTTCTAGTAGGCCTTGCACTGAAAATTAACAAAAATTGGGCACCAAAACATAGCATGTTATGTAGTTGTCATGGTTAATAATGAGATAACTGAAATGCATTGACAGTTCGTGGTCTAATGTATCTTTCTGATTTATTTGCTGAAAAATAACAAGACCTTGGTCTGCAAGTCAGGCGAACTCTGTTACTAACTAGTGTGTGACCCTGGACAAGTAACTTAACCTCATCTTTAAAACAGCTAACATGACTGTCCCTTTAAACTCTGTAATATAACAGGATGCAGAGGTCATTTTACTTTAAATATAGTTTTAAATATATTAAAATATTTGTTTATCTCACTTGTTTGCTATTATTCAGAAAATAATTCAGTTCTTTACAGTAAAATCAATTTTTCCCTTTTGCCCAAACTGTATGTAGAAAATTATTTTACTGTTGCTATTAATATGCAGTCATACCATTAATCATATATATATATATGTGTGTGTGTGTGTGTGTAACTTGCTTTTTTCTCTCTCTTATGAGTATAGGAAAAACTTAGTATTAACATTCTAATGCAGTTACTTTTGGGAATTTATAAAGTAAAATATTAAAGAGTAAACGTTGGAAATAAGGAAGAGAGATAAACAGAATTCAGTTATTAATTTATATATTCTCAGCTTTATCTTTTCAAAAAAAATTAATGTAGTTAAACAAAAACATAGTATATAATATTCCAAAGAACAGCCTTTCTGTATTTGCTGAATTTATTTATCAGAGGAACAACGGAGAGAAAATAAATCTTTTAAATTCAGGCTATTTCCTTAGGGGCAATTAAATCTAGGATATTTATATAACAACTTAGGTAAAGAGGCACCATATAGTTGGACAGAATTTGTCATTACAGGAAAAGTAAATAACTTAAACACACCCAACAGGAAAACATTCATCAGAAAAGGCAGAACAGGCAGGAAACTTTTCACCAAGAGTTTAAAGCTGCAATGTGAAGCAGCAGAAGTAATTCATTGCGAAGAGTTTAGAGATTAAGAAACATAATAACAACACTAACTTGTAAAAGTAGAAAATATGAATGTATTACAAAGAAAACTTTTTCAAAAGCATGGCTTAGCCAAATAGTTATCATTGACCGTTTGTTGTGAAAATGGACATGTAGACATGTTTTCTTTATGTGTTAACTAAAAGTAATAGCACTGACTCAAGAACTCAACAATTCACTTCAGTGAATACTTGCCGCATATATAGTCAAGCAGCAGGTCAGGACACAGAGATGTTTACGGCACAGTCTTTACACTCAAACAGCCCACAGTCTCGGAAGGGAGGCAGATATGGAAAATAAGTTACAGTACAGTATGGTAAAGTGAAAGGTTAACAATATGTGCAGAGTGCAGAGGTAGCACAGAAAATTAATAATTATGAATAATTACTTCTATAGAGATTTGAGGGAAGGAAAGTGTAGAAAAAAAGTCTCCCAGAGGAGGGGGATTCTGAGCTGAATAGTTCAGCCAGAAGTTCACTTTCCTGTACTTTACTCCATATTCCTGAAAAGACAATATGCTTGTTTGGAAAAATGAAGAAGGATCATCACAGCAGGGTTTGATTTTACTTTTTGACAAGAAATAAAGGATGTGTACAAGGGGCCAGAAATCATAGTAATTAGAGGAGGAGGGCCAGAACTTAAACAATCATAACAACCAAAGAGAAAGACTTTTAAATCAATTTTAAATTGAATTTACAATAATTATGAAGCATTATTTTCCTCCATGTCTTCCCAAAGGATCTAAATCTGCTAAATACCATCCATAAATTTATCCTGCACATTTGTTTCTAGGAGAGTGAAAACCGTTTATGTAAGCTGTCCCGCTTTTGATAGATGGTGGGGGCATGATATATATGCCCTTAAATATTCAAAATTCATTTTCAGAAGGATAAAATAAAGGAAAAATAATTTGGGGACAATATTGTTATGATACTAGTTCAAAGGATAGAGTTGCAAATCCTAGTATTTTTTATTTAAAGCTATCATTTATGGAGTGCCTACTGTGTGACGGGCACAGTAAGGACTGCTTACATATTTTTCCATTTAGTCTTTATCACATCCTTGGAAGTAAATAATATCCAGTTGACGGATGGTGATGAGTCTTGAACCCCAGAATTACCAGTCTTCAGAAGCTTCACAAAAGAATAGGGTTAAATTTGAGAATGGGGGAAAGAAAATGTGGAGGATTTTTTCAGGTAAATTAAACAGTCTGAAGCAAGGTAACCAAAGAATTTGAAGTGTAAATTCTGCCTCTTTCATACACAGGAAGACAGCAAGCACTCAGCATACCCCGAGAGTTGGATCACCCAGGGCTCTGCTCTCCCCCCTACTGTGCTTGACTTTCCTAAGTTTCAGAATCCACGTGTGACTAAAGTCATGTTAAGCCCATTGAATGAGGAAGCCCAAAGACCCTGGATACAGGGGATGTAAGCTGTTGGTGTAGATTATCCCCAAAGAGTTCAATCTCCAGCGTGGCATGGAGCTTTCCTGTTTCACCTGTACAAGTACAAACGTTTTGGCCTGTTCAACCTGCAAAACTAAAGCATGCCATGAATAATGGAAACATGTCTCTCCCTGCTATTTTTAAGGATTCCAGGGAAATCCATAAGACATCTTGCTTCCTCTCAAGAAAAGAGGAAAGATACATTTATTTTGACAGACTATCTCTTCTCCAAATACCTATCATAAATTAGTCACCGTTTCCCTGACGCAACTCCAAATTCCCCA
This sequence comes from Lipotes vexillifer, assembly GCF_000442215.2. Taxonomy (NCBI): domain Eukaryota; kingdom Metazoa; phylum Chordata; class Mammalia; order Artiodactyla; family Lipotidae; genus Lipotes; species Lipotes vexillifer. The sequence continues at coordinate 2,264,933 of NW_006779050.1, read as the reverse complement.
AACCAGAGCAGACAGTTTTATTTGCTATCCCTCATGTACTTTCATTGTCAGCATCAAGTCCCCAGAGTGGTGGTGTTAAAGCATGCCTTCCGTGACCAAATTGTATTTCAATGAACCTCTTTAAATTACTGCTCAAACTCTAGAATGTCATGGAAAAGAATTTGAAATTTGTTGGTCTGGAGTTAATTACGTTCTTAATTTTATAGGGAGATGGATATTTTTGCACAAGAGTAACAACCTCACAATAGACAGTAAATTCATTACTAAGAGGTTAAGTATTTTTAATTTTATATGTTTGCATTCTCTTTAACAAGGATTCTTTGGTTAAACATTTTATGAAGTGATAAATTATATTATAAAACATGCCTCTTCCCTCTTCCCACCAATTTCCATGTTTTGCTATTTAACTTTGACTTAGATTGTCTTAAGTCAACATAAAATTCTAAGTTTGGAAGGTTGGCAGGTCTGACTCCAAATCCTACAGTTTTTGTAACAATTAACACTTCCTGTCTTGTAAGCTCTTGTCGATGACTGTGCTGTGCAGCTATGGCACTTAGAACTCCACTGTAGAACTTATTTCAGAGTAAGAAACTTGACAAGTATCATCTGCACCACCTCTAACTCTCCACCTCAGTGTGCACTTAGATGTCTGCAGTATTGTTTAGGTTAATATGTTTCCAGTCTAACATTTTCATTAATTCAACTAAGGTAGTTTCAGAAAGGGTCCCAAGAAAGTTACATGATTTGAAAGACAGTTACCCTCAAAATGATCTTGTTAGTTTGAATGAACTGAGCTATCAATCTTAGGAACTTAGTGTTTTAGTCAGTTTGGGCTGCTATAAAAAAATTACCACAGACTGGGTGGCTAAAACAACAAACATTTATTTCTCATGATTCTGAAGCCTAGATGTCAGAGATCAGGGTGCCAGTGTGGTCAGGTTCTTGGTGAAAGCCGCCTTCTTGGTTATGTGCTCATACAGCCTTTCCTTGGTGTGTGCATGCAGACATAGAGAGATTTCATGTCGCTTCCCCTTTTTATAAGAGCACTAATCCTACACTAATCCTACATCTTTTTATAAGAGCACTAAGGCTACACCTTCGTGACCTAATTACCTCCCAAAGCCCCCACCTTCAAATACCATCACATTGGGGGTTATGCTTTCAATATATGAATTTGGGGGATACAAACATTCAGCTCATAGCACTTAAAAAGCAGACCTTTTAAATTTTTATTTTCTGGAGATGGAGGGGGCATGCAGTGAATACAAAGGGAAGTGGCACCAGGAATACCTATTCCCAGTCTTCCCTTTCTGTCTCAAGGTTCTATCCCAGGAACAGTTCTGGCTATTCCTCCTAAGACTATTGTGCCTTTTGACTTGTGTGATGTTAATGCCTCTACTTAGCTATGTTTGGGCATATGAATCCTCTTTGCTCCTGCACAAAGATAAATGCAAAAGTAGGGTTGTCTCTTGGGTTGGCAGCCTAACTGTAAAGATCTAGAATGTCAATTGTGGCTTCCCTAGTCTGGGACCAGAGCTCAGATACTCCACAGAGCTTCTTCCCAACATGACCATCCAACTAATTTGTCAGAAGAAGATGTGTTCTTAATAGTCCACCCCATGCCTTGGCTACAGTAGAAACACGGGCTTACCTTTCATCTGCTTATTACTTCTAAGATCAATTCAGGGAAGCAGAGGCTGTATTATTATAGGTTCAATGACTTTATGAAGGAAGGCAATATTTATCAATACTTAGCCAAATCTTCCCTGAGAGAAGTCGGGAGTAGAGTTGCCTCTCCATGGGATAGACAGAGAACGCCAACTAACTCGTGTAAATCTTACATATTTATTTTATGTGTATTACTATTTCTGGGACATTTGCCATAGCCAGATACCTATATTCTTTTCTCAACCTCCAATATAAGACAATTAGAGAGACATTTAAAAAGTATCTTATACAAGGTCCATTGTCAGAAATAGTAGCATAGGACTTATAACCTTTTGAGAAGGATTCCACCACAACTAGGAAGTATTATAGTTTTTTTCAAAAAATTAATTCAATATTAAAAGAGTTCATAATTGCTTTATATCAAGATTTCTTTATCAATTTAATTTAAATGTTTAATTACACGGAAATTACACTTAAGATCCAAAGTAATATATAAAAAAGTAAATTTATTAACCAACATGAAGATATAAGATTTTCAAATATCCTAATTTTGCTAAGTTAACCCTTTAGTTTTGAAGCTACTTCCATTTTTCCTGTATATCCAAGAAATGGAAGATCTGTAATATTATAATTACTACTCTATTATTAATTCATTCTTTCAACAAACATGTATTTCATACCTGCTGTATAACAAATTCTGTTCTTGGCCCCTTCATATGGCATTGTTTGCTCTTTGGTTAGTTACAGTGAGCATCCTGGCAAGTAATACTCTTATTTACAGAATTTTCAAATATGTATTTGAAAAATATGCATTTTCACCTCTCAGGTATAGCTGCTATATCTGGCTTATATATTAACAAAAAGAATCATAAAGAACTTCTATCATTTATTGAGTACCTTCTATAGTCCAGGAATGCCTTTAAAGACTTTAGATAGATGATCAAGCATATACTCAAATTTAAAAATGAGAAAATCAAGTCAAAGAGAGATTAACCAACCTGCCCAAGTTTCAGCTATTGAGCACAAAATTATAAGATGGCCATAAATAATCCACCCAAAGTCACTGATGGTACATTTCAATTATAAAATCACATAATCACATTATTTTATCCATAAGAGAATTTTGGAGGAGTAAGGAGATTGAGTCACCATTTTTTCATTTGAAATAGCTAAAGTTCTTAGTCTCTCTGCTGGTTACACAGTTTAAAGCTGAGGCTAATGTCAAAACTTATGCAGTAAATTGTGAAATTTGATAGCCTGAAGAGGAGGGTAAAGGAAGTTTTCTAACATTGAAATTCCTAGTGAAGGTAGCAGCATTCATTCATTCTATTATTCAGGCCAGTTGAACAAGAAGACACGGTCTTCGACTTTGCTAAAGTTTCAGTTGTGTTATTAAAGAATTGAACAAGCAAACATTAAATCTGCAATTTAGGTGACTATCATGGGAAACGTCAGGATACCTTAAGGTGGGAAGAGAAATTTTAGGACACTTTGAAAGAAAGTAAGTGTCAAGAAATTTGGAATGTTAGAGAAGTTCTCCTTGATAATAAAGTAATATTGAAGTTAGGATAAGATGGAGAGCATCAAATCAGGTTAAAAAAAAAAAAAAAAGTGCTGAAGTGGTGCATTCCAAGCCAAGGGGACCACATGAGCAGATTAGGAAGGAGCTTTTTCTGCTAGTGTGATATAGAGAAGAGCAGGGTAGCTGGAGGCACAAAGTAAAAGAGGTGGAGCATGATGGGAAGTGTGGAAGAAGACCGGAGGCAGAAGCTAGATCATGCAGGCTATATTATGGAATTAGCACTTTATTATAAGAACAAAGAGATACCATTGAAAGGATCTACCTAGAGGAGCAACGTGAACAAAAATAACTGGAAAATCTAGTCTCGCCATATTGTGCAGAATGGTTTGGAAGAGAACAGGGAAACTAGTTTGGAAATTAGAATAGTCCAAGGGAACCATAAAGGACTGAATAGAGCAAATGGAGTACAATGGACCAAAAATGGACAAAAGATAGGATGGACTTAAGGATAAGAATGAGCTGGTCCACAGTAGGAGGGATACCATGTCCCTAGAAGACTGGAAGTAACAAAGTTTGTTTTTATAGATAAACTGATTAATAAGAGGTGGGAAGTAGAGGGAGATGACCCTCAAGGAATTCAACAATCTTGGTAAATTGGACCTTGAGGTTGTCAGTTGAAGATGAGATGGGGCAGGGTTAATAAGAGACCTCAGGCAACTGGTAATACTTGAAATAAATACTAATGGAAACAAAAATAATAATAGCTAATGATTTGGGGCACTAGAGACTGTTTCAAGTGCCTAATTTTTAAAAAAAAATCAGAGCAGAGCAGCTCTATGAATTAGAGAATTTTACCAGCCTTACTTTGGGGATGAGGGAATTTAGGGAGCAGAAAGTAAATTCACTTTCCTCAAGTTCCTGTGATCATAAGCAGTAGAACCAAGATCAAAATCCAGGCAGTCTGGTTTCAGAGTCTGCATGCCAAATTACTATATTGTGGGCAGCACAACTCATCTGCCATAACGACAGCATGGAGGGTCCACATCCTAAATGTGTGGTGGGGCCCATCTGCCATGACAGTGCCAGTGCAGTCTGGGGTGACTCACGGTTCTTTCCTGAAAGTTTTCTTTTCACGCTGAATTTGATGTGTTGAAATAGATGACATTTTCTGAAGATGTATTCTCCCTTCACTCAGTGTTTGTTCTCTATTTTTCTATCCAGAACTTTTCTCTTATTTTCTATCTTATGCAGAATTCTCAAAAGTAATACAATGTACTTTATTTACCATTTAAGTTTGTGATTTAAAATTATATATACATATGAAATTGTCTCTAAGTTTTTCTCTCGCTCTCTCTATCTCTCTGTCTCTCAGTTTCTCTCTCCCTCTGTCTGTCTCTCTCTCTCTCAGAATATCCAGGCATTGGCAAAGTCCACGAGCAGCTGAATATGTAGTCAATGACAGGATGATTTCTTGGGTTGTTAAAAGAGCCTTTGTGCAAAGACAGAATTTCAGAATTTTTCTTCTAAAAGATGAGTAAGATAATAATTCAGTGAAGGTTTTACACATAATTTATTTATACTTTCCACCAAGTCCTTTGCAGTGTATATGTAATGGTTATATGGTTTACAATCACAAATTCATATATAAAAAAATTGAGCTTTTTAAATTGATCTTTAACTTTGAATTTAACTCCTGTACCCCAATGTCCAGTGAAAGTAGAAAACTCATTTTGTTCAAATCAAAGTAAACTCAATCATTCCTGGATATTTCTCACACCAAGAAGGGAGTGGTTTTAATACAGGCAATGCAAGGAACTAAAAACTGTCTAAAAACTGAAAACTAGAATCATGTGATTGTTCAGTGTTACTCTCTCATCAGTCTCTCCTTTACATTCTCTTCAAAACAACCTGTAATCACCCCCATCAAGACATGAATCCCAGGAAAGGACTGACAAGAAACGTATCAAAATACAGCTGACCCTTGAACAACACAGGTTTGAACTTCAAGGGTGCACTTATAAGTGGATTTCTTTCAAAAAATGCTACAGCACTACATGATCCCAGTTGGTAGGATCCAAGGACATGTAACTACGGATATGGATGGCCAACTGTGAAGTTATATGTGGATTTTCTACTGTGCATGGGGTCAATGTTCAAAGGTCAACTGTACATGAATTAATGAATGCTCTAACCCCTGTGCCTAAACAGTGCTTAGTGGATAAAGGTCATTCAACATCTGTTTTTTTGGATGATTAAGTGAGTGAATAAATAAAATAATTTTAAAGACAAGAGGTACTCAGATTCTTGGATAAAATATGTATCCACTGTAAAAAAGAGTAGATTTGTACAGCCTACCGTTGTTTAAATCATTATAAAATACCATCCACTTCACCACAAAAGATAACTGGATATAAGTAAAAATATAGAAATGTAAAACAACAATGAACCCTGCAAGGAATTCAGTGGTTGTCAGCAAAACTGTTCTTGATTGGTACCTAATTACTCTGGGTTTTTTTGTTTGTTTGTTTTTTGGTAACATGTACCTGTGGGAGTATATAATACTCTCCTCTCCTATACAAGTGCTTTAAATACATTTTTTTAAGTAAAATTTGTTCAGTATCTCTAGTTTGGCATATTTTTAATCAATACAGTCATTTAAAAAGGGGTGTGCTTTACTTTTTTGAATATACATAGTTGTAAAATTTCTCCACATTAAATACTGTGTTTCTGCTTGTTTTCATTATTTTAAGAAAGAGATGTGGTCCTATCAAAATATTTTGTTAAAGGTAACAAGTTTAAAACTCAGGCAATATTTAAAATATCCCATCACATGTTTTTAAGTGTCTGTACTGACAGGTGAATTCTATCAGTGAAACTGAAGTAGACAGACATTGTAGTACACTATCTCCAATGTGCCCTGCCCACTCATATACTGTGGCCTCCAGCACGATGCAAAACCACCATCACCCCTTTGGGAGAACCTTTACTAAACTGTAGCTTCTCTATCCCTATCCCTACAGCTACAATATATATAGGTACAGCTATAGCTTACAGACCTTCATTTCCAATTTTTTTTTACCAATAAAAGTAAGGTCCTTTCTCACTCCGTATTTTTCTCTTCTTATGTCCTTGTTAAAGAAAAACAACTTTCCTCTTTTTCCTTTGGAAACAAATTCTACGAAAATTGCCAAAGATTGCTTTATTTTAGTGTTGTATCCAAAATAATTTTCTGCTTATCTGTAGTAGAGAGACACAGAAAATTTCAACTAATTCATCTATGCTATTTATACATTTTATACAAAACAAAAATGTATAATCTCCAGACTGTTTGAACATGAAAGCATGTGTCACTGATTTTAAAATTTACAGTTCAGGTTTCCTTTTTTTTTTTTTTGCTGTATGCAGGCCTCTCACTGTTGTGGCCTCTCCCGTTGCGGAGCACAGGCTCCGGACGCGCAGGCCCAGCGGCCATGGCTCACGGGCCCAGCCGCTCCGCGGCACATGGGATCCTCCCGGACCGGGGCACGAACCCGCATCCCCTGCATCAGCAGGCGGACTCCCAGCCACTGTGCCACCCGGGAAGCCCCAGGTTTCCTTTTTAAGGCAGCTAATCAATTAGTAGAAGGTCAGCAATTAACCATCTGATTTAACATTTTGGAGTAGTCAAATAAAGCTGGTAATGAAGCAAAATGAGAAAATGTAAATGTAGGATGTGGTGAGATATTTGGATTGGAGTGTTTGTATTATAGGATACCACAAGCTTTAGTCAAGTGCAACCAATTAAACACGATGTTCATTCCCTCTGGATATTGCACAACTCTGTCTTTGGATCCAATTGTGTATTTGAGTCTTTGACTGATGTGCAGTAGAGACGGAGCATGTTGACAGAATATGAGTTAGCCGCTTAAATTGCATAACCATTACAGTTATGTGATTCACCCAGTTGGACATCCTTTCTGAATGACTCCTGAGTGATATTTTAAAATATATATTGTTCTAGGGGAAGGGATGAGATACATCGTTGTATGTTCTTTTCTCTAAGCTCCAAAAGCTGTTCAATAAAGATTCTGTCTCTCTGATGGACCTCAAACTTTCCTGACAGTTGAATATACCCTGTAACAGAGTATCTGTGAAGCAAAAATGTATACAACATACTTTCTTCAAGCCCACATGTAACAAATAAAGATATCAAATGAACTGACATTTCTGCATTACAGTTTAAAATAACATCCTGTGTGACTTCTATATGCTGTGCCGTTAGCTCAATTTCAGATTTTCTAAACACTGGCTTTGCTTTCAAAGAATAATGTTCCAGTTCCTGTACTGAGTGTGTGGAGAGTGATTCTAAAGCTGGGGGGAAAGTTAAGAATGTGTGGGTTTTGGCTTCAGTATTAGCCATGCTTTAGTGATCTCCTGCATTAAACTGTTTCTTATTAATAGATCATGCAACTACCCACCACCGTTCACCCTCCCCCCTCCCCACACACAGATCTGACACATTCTCATAATCGACAGCAAATGTTCATTCTGAAAGTTTTACTTTTTTTTCTTAAGCCCACCCTGACTTTCATGGGGATACAATGAAACCATCAACTATCAGAATTTAGTGTTTGGAGTGAGGCATATAAAATTAGTGACTGTATCTTGAAAGTGTAGTTGATACTTTTGAAGTAATATAACATTTGTTGAATGTATTGTTCCCCCCAAAGAGAATGAAGATTTATCCTGAATAAACAGAAGGGAAATATATAAAGTTATATAGATAATTAGAGAAATTATGACAAAATATATGAAAGTTTTACTCTTAAAGACCTCTTTACTTTGGATAAAGATTTTGAAAGTACTTTAAAAATAAATTTTTTAAGATTTTCAAAACCTTATTTTTCCTTTTAAAACATTCTAAGCTGCAACAGTTCTCCTCATATATTTAACCCCCATTTACATCTTATGATTTCACTCCGCTCCAGTATAAAAATATGTGGCTCCTATTTAACATGTAGCCAAGCATTTACTCTATTCTCAATTCTCATCTTAACTGCTTTGCTTCCCTTTATAATGTTGGTCTTTCTCTCGGTGAGACCCACTCCTTCCCTTGGCTTCTCTTCACAGTGTCCTGCCTCTCCTCTCCACATAGATTCTTACCTAAATCTTTCATGAATTGACCTTATTTCTCACACTTCCGAAATATAAATGCTCCACATCGTTCTGTCTGCTTCTCTCTTGTCCTCCCTTCCTGAACTTCCATCAACATTACTTGCACTTAAAACAAATATTAAGCTGTAAATACATGGATCTTTATCCTCTCTCTCTCTCTCCCGCAGTGTGTATGTGTCCCTATATTTCCTTAACTCTTTTTGTGACAATGCCCGAGAGAAGTAAATTAGCGGTGTGCTGATACAGATTTACAATGAACACATAATTAGAATAGATGATTTTAGAGATTATCCATTTACTTTATGGATGACGAAATAATGTAGAGGGATTTATGATTTCCCTTTGCTGGAGTTTAATACCCATTCATTGGCACATAATACATGGCAGGCGCCATGCTAATGCTGATTAAGGTACAGTATTTGCTCTCACAATGTTTAGGCCAATAGAAGAAAGAGATATATAAAAATCATTACAGTATAATTCTATGTGTAAAATAGCAGATATATGTACAATACACAGACATTTTATGGCGGGGGGGGCGGGCAGGGAGTATGATGAATGGAGAGAGAAGCCAAAGACCACAGTCAGAGGAAGGGATACTATGACAGGAGGTCAGAACAGGTGAAAATTTTCCAGGAGGATAAAGGGAGTAGGGAGGGCACCACAACTACTAAGCCTGCGCTCTAGAGCCCGTGAGCCACAACTACTGAAGCCCGAGCACCTAGAGTCCGTGTTCCGCAACAAGAGAAGCCACCGCAATAAGAAGCCCCTGCCCCACAACGAAGAGTAGCCCCCGCTCGCCGCAGCTAAAGAAAGCCCGCGAGCAGCAATGAAGACCCAACACAGCAAAAAATAAATATTTTTAAAAAGAAAAATTATATTAAAAAAACCCAAAATATAGCCAGAAATTAACAACTTCTTACCCCCTCCATTTCTACCAGCAAGTCCAAGTCATAAATTTTTTTCTTTTAATCTTTCATCATTTAAGAATATTATCTTCTATCCTCTGTCTTTTAATTCTAAGGAATTTGACATTTTGAGGAGTCTATTTCTATTCTTTGTGTTATCTGCTGTTTTGTAGTGAATTGTGTTCTTGTGTTAATTATAATTTTAGATTGTGACCTTATGGTCTGCGGGACTTTATCTCTGAAGAACTACCTGGCTTATTTGAGAACGTGTCCATCCAGGGAAGTTTTGGTTTTGCTTAGCCAGGTGCTTCAAAGGTGTAAGTTACTTGGGATAGTTTTTCGTGTTAATTTCAAGATTGTACAGGAAATTGAAACACCAACCGTTTTGTGGAAGAGTCATAGATAAATACTATCAGGAGAGACTGGGTTTTTTTTTTTTTCTTTCCAGAGCCTAAGTTATGATAGTCAAGTTCCCTTGCTATCTACTCTTGCAGGTGTTAAGCTTTTCTTCCTATATCATCCTTACCCAACTTAATACTGCTATCTCAGTTTGAATCCCAGACATGTAGGTAGGACTTATCTACATTCCCTGAATGGCTGTTAAAACCTTAGTCCCTGGCTGGCAAACTAGCATCTTGTCTCCAACTCTCATTCCTGAAAGCCACAGCCTACACTCCCACTTACCTCTTTTGCTACAGTTCTCACTTTGCTTCTGTAAATGACATTTAAATAAGGCATTTTATATCTTGAACAAATCTAAGTGTATTGCAGCTAAAGGCTTTTTCAGAGAAATTACTAGAGAATCTGGCTGTAGGTAGATTTGCATTTATATTTTTAAAGTTTTTAAAATTAAAAACTATTATATATATGTGAACCTACATATACATGTGTATATATATATTTCACTGTGGAAATTCAAAAAAAAAAAGGCAACAGAAGTATTGATTTCATCTAACTAGTTCAGCTACTTAACAAAGTTGTCAGGTACCCCAGATTCTTTCTCCCCCATCTTGCCATTCTCAGTGCGTTGGCTTTTCACTCTTATGTGTATAACCTCTTGGTTGCAAAGTGGTTGCTGCATCTCCAGGCATTTCATACATATTCTAGACAGCAAGAGGGAGAAGAGCAAAGGGCCACCTTAGCTGCATCTGTCTTTTTTTTTTTTTTGACAGAAAAATTTTTCCCAGAACCCTCAGTAGCTGAGTTTACTAATTCTCTTTATCCAGACCTCCTTTATATGGCCACTTTTAGCACCAAGGCTGGGGAAGGGGTATTAAGTATCCTACTTTCCACAGTATTTAGGTTCTCAAACCATAGTATGCATCAGAATCTCAATTTAAAAAATATCACCTCAAGTGCTTAATTAAATACTGATAGCTGGCCCCCACCCTCAGAGTTCTGATTAGGGAGGTTTGGGGAAGGGCCTAAGAATTCGCATTTCTAACAAGTCTTTAGAAAAAGCTACTGCTGTTGGTCCCAGAATCACACTTTGATAACCCCTGTTCTATACTAAAGGAGGGCAAATGTGAAGGGGTTTGGAAATGGTTTTGGAGTGAGGCGACTTATAGTAACTGCCACAAACATCTACCCTTTATTGTCAGATCAGAAAGTACATTTACTTGAAGACCTGAGGAATCATAAGGCGGAAAGTCAGGGAAAAGTCTTGCATAATGTATAAAGGCCTCATGGCAAGTGAAAACTTAGCGTAGAGAACAGAATGCCAGAGTACAGAGTATGAGGAGGAAAGAGGTGAGAGGCGAGTGTAGGATCCACTAGCAGGGACCTCTGGGGTTACAGAAACTCCCTTAGGGCATGAAGCCAGTAAGAAACAGTCCCAGGATTTGGATGCAAATGTCTGGCACTAGGCTCTACTGCCTCTTTACTGAAGAACAAGCGAGAAACTTTAAACAGAACTTTACAGAAAGTTTTGCTGCCCAGGAAAAGTTTTATCAACTTATTTATTATTATAATTTCCAAACATTAAAACAAGACAAACTAGAGGGATAATATAAATAAAGATAAAACCGTTGATATCCCTCATTCAAAACCATATTCCTATAAATCAATAGGAAAATACAAAACCCCAAAGAGAATATGGATAAGTGATCAATGTTGGAAGAAAAAATGGTTAGAAAATATGAAAACATGTCTAATCAAAGAGACAGACATTTAAGTGGTAATGAGATATCGTATGTTGCCCATCAGACACAAAATTTAAAAGGTTGATAAAACCCACGCAAGCTGGGAAGTGAAGAAATAGGAGTCCTCAAACATTGCTGATAAAAAAATGTAAATAGATACAGCATTTCTGGAAGCCAATACTGCAATGTATGTCATAATAAAATTAAATATATGTTTGACTCTAGCCCTTTGAGTTCTGAGAATTCATCCTAGGAAAATAATCAGACTTATGCACAAAGATTAATGTACAAAATTATTTTAGTGTTCTTTCCACATAAAAGATGAAGCAAAAATTCCTCTTTATGAAACTCCAGCTCTAATATTGAATATTGCAGAAATGAGAAAATAGGCATTCGGGGGAATAGATTACATTATTCCCCTGAATAGAAGGTCATATCACAACATAATCAACATAATGTCACACTTCTAATCGCAGCTCTATAGTTAGAAGAAAGTTGGGAAGGTCAAGCCTTTGTAGTTCTGGGGCAACTCAGGCTCTGGGTTGTCTCTTTCCAGCTTGGGAGAGGATGTGCTCACCACAGAGGGTTCTTCAGAGCCTACTGTGTCTAGCCTGGAGACCACCAGGGAAGCACTAAAGATACTCATATGGGGACGGACCATTTACAGAAAGATAATCCATTACTGGTCCCAGGTCACAGATATTCAACACAGGGTTGTTTATAATAGGAAAAACAAATAAGACTGCTTAAAGCTCAAAAGTAGGAAACTAGTGGGCAGTTTAACTGTAAGTGATGATATAGAATGGGATCTAGAGAAGGTCAGGCATGTAGAGTCTCCTCAAGTGGTTTGTGGCTTGGTGTGACTTGGCTTCATGGGCCGCTGCACACATTGCAATTGAGTGAAGTCCTTCCCACAAGGGTGTAGCACAGCCTGGGAGCGTAGCACCTGCCACAGAGCGATATAGGGCCAATGGATTATTATGCATTCATTGAAAATGGTGTTTATGAAGAGCTCCTAAAATGTGAAAAACTGCTCAGCTTATAAAGAGCATAAAACCTGCATTCAAATTATCATGTATTAAGAATATTTAAGTTCATAAAAAATAACTACTAAACAGAAAAATGAAATTGGAATTGGAAAGTATAAAAGTTTCTCTCAGCACATTTCTTTAAAACAGAATGATGTTTTGAGGATACTTATTACAATGCTATTTTAAAATCTACACCAGTTAAGAGATTAGTTAACATACAATAAGAATAAAAAATAACTGGCATAAATAAAGAGAGAAGGAAATCAAAATTATCATTTGCAATTGACAGGATTTTATACTTGACAATCCCATGAGAAAAAACATTTTTGAAACAAAAACAGAATTTAGAAATGTGACAATTTACAATAGTATATGAACAATATTTTTCTAAAATATACAGCAAGAAAAAATATTTCAATAGTAACAGCAAAAAAATGTTAAAATAACTAGAAAATTAGGGAAATGTGTATGGTAGTTGAAGCTAGGTGATGATTGGATGAGGCTGTTGTCCTATACTCTTTACTTCTTCGTGTTTGAAAAATTCCATAAGAAAACATTTTGTTAAATGACTAGATATAACCACTAAAAATTGTGTAAAAACCATGTAAAGAAAAAGACTTAAAATATACTAAAGAATATAGAAGACTTCACTAATGAGAACTTTTTGTGGTTAGGAAAAGACAAATATTACAAAAATATTAATTATGCAAAACTTAATTTAAAAATTCAGTTTTATCCCAAACAAAATATCAACTTGAATTTTTATCAAAACATGATAGAAAATAAAACCATAATTTAAAAAAATAGATATAAAAGAACACCCAGAAAATTGAAAGAACAGTAATGAGGTTATAGAGAGAGTGACCATGTAGCTTATCACCCAAACCAGGAAACTTGACGGGAAAAGACATATTAAAAGTAATTAACACATATTAACTGATCTACAACAGGTATAAACTGGGACTGCTGTGGTTAACTGGGCAGAGCGATCACCCTCGTTAGAGACCTACCAGATATCAAAGTGAAGTTTAACATTAACAATGGCAGACAAGTTGAAGGAGAACTGAAAGAGCCAAATGCATCTGAGAATTTAGTATATAATCAAGGTAACACTACAGCTCAATACAATTAATACTAGATATTCAGTAATGTGTTGAGACACATGGCTGCTGTTGTTTCCCTTTTGCTCCCTTGTATTATCTTCTCCACAAAGCTACCAGGAGGATCCCTTATAAATGACAATCAGTTATGTCCATCTGCATATTATCCACCAATGGCTTCCCATCTTACGCAGATGAATGAATTAACAATGAATTTGTAATTTCCTGCCAAGTTCTACCTAATCTAGATATCTTCCCCAGTTGACCACTACTGCTCCCATTCCTCTATTCTCTTTCCC